>NC_052484.1:288357-470965 GCF_009730915.1 Dioscorea cayenensis subsp. rotundata
ACCATATTTTTTCATAAGTTTCATCCCAAAGCATATTCGATGGTACTTTGAAGCGTTTTTATCTCTTGCTCTAATGCTTTGCTTGTACAACGATTACATTTTAAATTAGAATTTAGATTAACATGTCATATACTGTTCATGCACCACTTTAGTCCAACATTTTGTGGCTGGCGGAATTGTTAAATCACCCCAATGGGTTTCACTAGATCGTCTATGATTTCATTCTATTGGCCCTTGGCCAATGGGTCTTCTCTTGTTAATAGTTTCTATAGATTAGATGATTGCCTGCTTAACATGTATGTTGTTGAAGCCTCATCAATGGATTCATTCATTCACTAATTGTTGTAACTCAAATGTGCGTGAATACAATTTGTAAAGCAGCTTGGGCTTTGCTTCAATGTTAAAATTGCCTTTTGACTTGGTTGCTCCGTACTAAGATCTGTGACGTAAATAAAGTTTATCTCTACCATCATGAATTTGCATTTGTGTGGAATTTGTTGTTGTTGTTGCCTTGATCTTTTTACCTTTTATTAATTTCTATATATGATACATACAGGAGAAATGAACATGCAGTGTAACTTAAGAAGACTACTTTAGTTGAAGTATTGCCACAAAGGTTTGTTGAATCTCTAAATTTGCTGTGTTTATTTGCTTCTAGTTAGTGATCTATCATATTTTGTGATAGCAACTTTCCATTATGTTGTAGTATATAAAATGACTCAATGAACATTTGGTTATTCTTGTTTCAAAATTAGTCTGTCTCATGGGCGAAAACAGAAATTCTACTTCAAAGCTAAATGAGTCCCCTAAGGCATTCTTGACTATTGGTTATTTGCGGATATTTTTGTGGTTTTAGTCAGATATGGCTTGGTTATGGCGAATTCAGGTGATAAAGTAACTTTCTGAATTAAATACTATAAGTGAATGGAATTTCTATTATTTGAACCATATTGACAAACTTGAGTTTTGTTCCTTTTCTGTTATGAAGAAAGAACTGATTTATCAATTATGCAACTTGGTAAATATTAACAATAACATTGGTGTGCCAAAGAAAGACATTGTTTGATTGCTCTATGATAAGCAGTCCTTGATTTGGTTTACCACTGTTATAAGAGAATTGATTTATGAATTATTCAACTAGGTAGTAACCAAAAAATGAAAGTATAAATTTCGTAACACTCATTTTGTTAATTTTAGCTTAGTGATAGATTTGATGGTTAGTACTTCTGATTGAGAACAATGGACTCAAACTGAAGGATTGTGATGTGCTTAGCTTTGTAATAAGCACCCACACTATGTCAAAGACTAATTTATCTATAAGAGAGACTCCCATAAATGAATTGTGCTTTATAAAGAATTCTAGCCTAAAATGATGCACAATGCTATAACAATATGAAGCTTCACGTTATTTAATTTTCTATTGATATTTCATAGATGTGAGTAATGGTAAGCAAGCCCTCTTAGTCAAGTGAACTTTTTTTGATTGCTATATCATACATGTGTAATTAAAAAGATTTGGGGTTCATATGCATGTGAAAGATGTGTAGAATCTCGAGTATCACGGGGTATATATAAGTACAAACTTTCATGAGTGTGTATCTTCTATTTTTTAAAGGAGTATATTTGAAGATATGAACCTTATGGCGTGTATTTTCTATTTTTTAAAGGAGTCTATATGAAGATATGAACTTATGGTGTGCTTATGTAGATTCTAGATTTTAAATGGTACCTATGAAGATATGGACTTCGACCGTTTGTATGCTAGATTTACAAAGGTATTCTTACAATTATGAACTTTAAGGTATGAAAACAGGGTGGCAATTTGCCCATGCACCAAGTTATTGTGACATGGACATGACATATGAGTTAAGTGGGTTTGGGTTTGGTTTGGTTGCTTTATAATGCGTGTGATCATATCAACATGTGTCAAACATAATTCTTGTGTGGTTTAATTTGAGGTGATCCCATCACGACCATTATGGCATGGAAATATGCCTCATGATTAGATTGTAAATGAGTCGGCTTGCCCGTGAATAACATGCTGATTTAGATTTTTAAGTATTATGGTATGTATATTCTTGTATACATGTATACATGCATGCATTCATGTGTGTCGCCGGCTATATACATATCTATATATATATATAAGTGTGTATTTTTAATTGTATATATCTAATTATATAACATCTTCCTTATATAGTTGTAATACAAATTGTTTTCAATGGATATGAGGGTGCGTTTCTATAATTCTATTGAAGCTTGAGTTGAAGGTGAACTTGATTTATGTGGTATATTTTGTTGATAAGACCATCCTCTAATATTGAAGAAGTGGTTTGTGAGTTTCTTGCCACTAATTGCAGTGTGTCTGCAAGCGCCTGCAGATCGTTTATTAAATAAATTATCATTCCCACGAGGACTTTGGTAAAGTACGTTTGTTGCAATTGGGGTTATTTAGTTGAATTGATAGGTATGTGGTGTGGAAATAATAGTATTGAAAACTAGAACTAACTTTCTTCAAGGCTACCAATGGTTTTAGATGATTAGTCGGATGCAAACTTGCTTCTAGGATTAAGGTTCACTACAATGATATTAGATAAAAAAGCTTTGTATCAACTCTTTTTCAATTAAGTTTAATTGCTTTTGAAGATTGAATATCTAAGATACTCACTATTTCTTTTTCGGGCGGGGTGTCTAACTTAAACATTTACTTTCATGGTAATTGAATCTAATTAGATCCTTCAAGTCTTGTAATCCAACAATCTTCAAAAATCGCAATGTCCCAGGATTTTGCAGGGGTTTCAATTCTAAGGGTTTTCAAACACTTACCTTACTTCACTTTTGATCCATCATTTGACTGTTATCTAAATCATATATATGAGGAGACACTGTTTACAGCATTGGTATAGTTCCATAAAATTGAGATCCAAAGCAAATAAACATTAATACTGAAAATAAAATCTGTACATCTTCAATTATCAAAATTGGGCTAATCCGGAAGTTTTAAGGGCAGAAAGATTTTTGCAGCTCGTATTAGATTTATAAGCGGCTAAAGATTCATATCCAATCAAAAGATCAAGAAAACATGAAAATGATCAAGAAAGAAAGGAAGAAACCCTTAATCCTTCCTCGTGATGTTCTTGAATCAATGAAAAATTATCCTTGTTATCATAGCCAAAAGATATTTTGAAATCTTTTTTTTTGGCCTTATGGAGGAGAGTTAAATCGGGGTTGTGATGGTGGCAGATCGCAGCTATGTAGCTTCCGCCACGGCGAGTTGTGCTTCTTCTAGGGTTTAGTCTTTTAGCTACACTGCAATCACAGGTGTTGTAGTTTGCCACAGTCACCAGCGTTTCAAATAAGGCCAATTCACTTATACGCATGTAAGCGATCCAAATGCGGTAACGAATTAAAGGTTAAATTCAATTAATTAAAAAACCTGAAAGATACATGGCCAGGCTAAGTAGGCTACAAAACTATGCTATAATTTACTTGTCAATTACCTTGTTAGCTACTTCTTCTTTTATTCACTTTATTCATTTTTTACTTTTTCTTCACTTCATCTTTTCAAACGTAATGCGTATTATAAATTTTTGGATTAACCAAGTTAAGGGTTTTACAATTTTGTCAAAGTATATGTGTCGAGGAATTTGAGGAGTTTGAAACTATTTTATTTTGAAGTAATATTGTTCCACTTGGCCTTGGCATATCTTGAAACCACATGTGCCGCCATATATCCACCTTGCCACTCCTGATTTCCCCTAACTTTCCATTTTGTCACTCCTTATTTTTCACTCACGTCTGGTTTGATTCCATTAGAAACATCTAATTCAAGGTTTTCGAGTTCTTTTGATTTTGTTTTAATATTTGGTTACATTGTTGCTTTCATTGTATTAAAATTTCAAAAAATCTTTGTGGTTTCCCGGTTTTATAATTAAAGGAAGGTTTGTTTTTTCATTTTAGTGGTTTCTCCGGCTAGCAAAAAAAGCGTTAACAAGCCTTTAGGTGGTATTAACTTTCAAGGACAAAATGGTCAATTGAAAAAACACCACATAAGACATAAAAACATGATTTTCAACGCTGGTTTTGTTTGGTTTTGGAATTGAGTTTTTGTTTATTAGATTTTTGGGAGGGGTAATAGATTTTTAAAAAATATTTTAAAATAAAATTGACCATTACTTTATGTAAAAGGTTAACTTCCGTTAAGGTTTATTAATAGTTTTCCCTTTTTAGTAGCTAAGCTCTGATTCGTAACAAACTCTTTCTCTTCATGATACAAAGGTTCTCCATATTCTTGCCATTTCTTTGTTTTTGTTATAGTAATCATTCATAGTTGTCACCATCAAAACTTTTTATCTTATTCACATTTCTCAAGTTTATTAAGTATTTGCTTTTGTGGTTATATGGTCTCATCGACTATTATCTTGTTTTCATGCTACATTTATTAGATTCATGATTGGCCATATCCATTTTGTGGCACCTGCATTTGTCGTCCGTCATTCTTAGCAATTTGATTTTTGCTATTGAGCGCGACATGCATCACCATCAGCTATGGATTGATGTTAATGAAATTAAATTGAAATTTTAACTTCTCTGTATGGGTGACTATCCATGGTTTAATTCTCGTGCCCAGGTCTTTGGGTCTTTGTGTGTGATAAAATCCTTTATATTTCTTTTAGAACAAAATCTGTGCTTACTTCTCTCGGGGCCACTAAATTCAGAGAAATTATTGGACTATACGGCATTTGCCTGTGCATGGCCACGATTTTACTTAGTATTGAAATAAGTATCGATCCCTGAACCAAGTATGATTACCCGACCTATTGCAACAAGGGTTGCCGGAGCAATAAAAGGGTGGGGTGGGAACAACAAGCCGAGAATAAAACACAGTAAAGTGCAGTGATGCATGGACTGGCAGTTTAAAATAGACTTAGGTTTGCAGAATCCACCTAGTGTATATGAAACATGTGGATCTGGAGCTTCGGAGTGGATAAGATCTCTTAGAGAGCATTAATCTAAACTGCTTGTCCACTCTTTCAAGAGATAACAAGTTAGATCTGGTAGACCATCTCCTACTTTAGAGTGGTAGATAAACTAACAAAACACGAATAAGCATAGTGATTAAGCAAAAGACCCTCGAAATTACCTTTAAATTAAGTTCGAGGTGATTAATGAGGTTCAGGGAACCCGGTTATCCTTCGTTAACCTAGATCTAAGATAGGCAAACTGTCCTTTCACGATTACAAGCATGACCTCAAATCCGAAATCTAACTCAAAATCCTTTTAGCATAAAAGGTCATACAAAATGTCCTTGCATCAGCATAATCCCAGAGAACTGGAAGGAGTTCACACTGGGTGCCTGCAAAGTGTGAAATAGGAAGGCAAGAGTATGCGGAACCGCGGCTACTTGAGGGCTTAGAACTCCCTATAATGGCTACAAGGATCCGATCTTCATTCTACCGGCCCTTCTTCCATGGCTTCTTTCCTTTAGACCTCTTTTTCTTTCAAGCATGCTCCTTTTCCACTCTCCTAGTATTTTTAGGTCCTTAGGGTGGGCTAATTTGATCCTTCTGGACCACAAGTACTTCTCATGATTCTAGGATAGGATTTGACATATTTCTTCTTATAGTCTCGAGGGGTTTCTGCTCAATTCTTTTCTTTCTGAAATCAAAACAACTAGCAGTGGTTTGTGCAAAATCACTATGAAAACTAAGTCAAATGCATGATATTTGGCTAAATGCATGAGATAACAAAGTATTGCATCGTGCAACACCCACCCTGGGGGTAAAAGCGGAAAACATGGGAGAAATAGTTCTGTGAAGCTGATGATGAGGGAGAACATGCCGTGAAAGCATGTGATCATAATAACAGACATAAGCAGAAGAGTCTTGAAAGATAGCACAGAAAGAAGAATTAAGCGTGAACATATTTCATGAGACAACTGGATGGTTTTCATTAGTTTTTATTGGTTCTTTTATCAATTTCATGAGGGACTCTGCATGTTGTAATCCTGCATATATTTCTTAAAATGTGCGGAGTGAATTTGAAGTTGGGGATGATGCTATTCACGATGCTCATGATAACCACTCTATTTCTAAAGCTCAATCATTTCTCACCATCTCTGTAGCTGGGGCATACCAGATGCATGGTGGTGTCATGGTTGAGTCAGGGAATACACCTTGTTTTGCAACTAGTGTATTCTGTCGCTTGAAAAGTGGTTGTTCATTTCTGTTTTATTCACACAACACATAAACACAATTTTACTCTCTGAGCATAAAAACGCTTTAATCTTTTCTTTGTTTACAGCTTCACCGTGAGGATCAGATTGCTCATCGTGCCAATAAACGACCACACCAAAACTTCTGAATCTGTTAATTGGTGAAGAATGCATCCAGCCTACCCACCTCTTCTTTAGTTACCTATTTGGGGTAATAATTAGTTAATCTTTCTTTTTGAATTCTCACATAGTTGGTAAGAGCTTGTCATAAGGAATGCCCTTTGAGATGGAGTATCGTAATATTTCTATGTTTGAATTTGAATTTTGACTTGATTAGTTGATTTTGAAGTTGTTTACTTGAAAAAGAAACAATGTTGGGAGGGGGCTATATTACTAATATGCTCGTGCTCATTCTAGCTGCTACGACTCAAGCTAGTTTTGCGAGTCGATTATATTATATTATCTTTAGAGGCCATGGTCTCGAAAATCATAAGCACAGCTTTTGTAAAACCATATTTATCCAAATGGGCTTTGAATATATGGGAGCAGACGAGAAAAACTAATAAAAATGTTTCCTAAAGCATTGCTAGCTTTAGCATCCTATTACTGATGTTTTTGAGTTGCTGACTACCAATCAGTCTTTTACGTGGTCTTGTGTGCATTTCGCATTGTTCAACAGCCTTCATCTATGCCATGAGTACCATTTCCAATGCTAGCATGAGACTTCTTTTGAGAAAAGGTTCGCAACGCCGGAATTGAAACTAACAGTCAATGAGAGTGCTTTGTTGAGAAAAATTTTCAAAGGGCAATATTTTAAAATCTTAGAGGTTGTTGTGTTGAGTTAGTTTCAAGTGGCTGAGTAAGTAATCCATTCATGCAATGAAAAGCAAAATATAAAGGGAAGAAGCTGTCACGAATTTTTTAGTATGGGGATTAATATACAATTTTTAAACTTTCAAAGGTTTAAGGAAAATCCATAAAATAATCTCATATGATCCTTTCAGAACATATGTCAGAAAGAATGATAAATTAAAAGAAATTAAAAAGAAAATTGAAGAAAGTGTAGATGCTTTATGATTTTCAAAAGGTAGCTTAAGGAAATTCTTGGTTGGGAGGAGAGTATTTTCTGTTGTTTCGATGAACAGTCTGAGGCCACCATTGGTAAAAGGTGGTTTGTTAAATGAAATTTGCTATGGCCTTGTGTTGTTAAGAAGAGCTTTAAAATTCTTATTCAAGAAGACCCTATTATATTTGCCTTTTATTATAGAAGCCTAGTTCAGCAAAATTGACTGAATTGCTTGCCTGAATGTTGCAAAATTATCATTTTATCCTACCCGTATCATGTGACAGACTTTCTAGAGGAGTCAAATCAGAAATATTTGAAATATCTGATGCATTAGTTCATCAAGCTCTTTGCTGTTAATTCTTTTGTTAAATGTAACCAAAACCTTGAGTGATTGGCAAATAAATTCCTGTACTTTCTGTTTTGCTGCTTTATTATTGGTATCCTTGTTAGGAGGCCTTGTAAGTATGATGGTCAGCTCCGTTAATGCCTTTTTCTTCTTTTCTGCAATAAATGCCAGAGTTTGTTGCTTTTAGTCTCTGACAAATGGGTTTGTTTTCGGGCTATGTTATCTTTTGCAATACAATTATTTATTAGTAAGAGATATTAGCGATCAACGAACGTATTGTCTGCCTAATAAATTTTCCAACGTTGTAGGCTACTATAATTCATTAGGTTTACTGACTTTTGTAACTCTATTTCATTCTTCCATGCATAGAATGTACTGTTTACAATGAGTTCACTGTAATTGTTATTCTTTTAAGTGAAATTTTTCTTTTAATGATTTGCTTCTTATGCAATGATTGATTTTTATTTCTGTTTTCCTTTTAGATGAAATGCACTTGAACAGACATACAACATTACAGATGAAATGTCAAGAAATGAGTTATAATGCTGATCAGGCATGGTATCAAATGAACTGTTAGACTCTTGTTAAACTTTAATCCTCTTGGAAAAATATTCACATTCTAAGTCGAAGGTGTTAAATTGTGTTATTGACAAAACAACATAGGTTATTTATTTCATGTTATTTCTATGCCCCCCAATTTAATATGGTAGTAATGAGCGGTTTTATTTCTTAAAGCATTATGTGATTAACGATTGGTTCTGATAAATGGTTTTGTGATAGACTGAAACTTGCAACTGTTTGTCAACAAGTTTGATGTATTTTTCTTCTCCTTATGGTATACACAGGAGTTTTGCTTTTGTTCCATCCATTTTAGAAGAGCCATCTATCACATTTAATATTATGTGCTGAGGTTATGCTCATAGTTACCAAAAAGCAGTACGATCAAGTCGTGAGGCAGATGCGTGTACAAGAAGCGATGTTTGTGGTGTATTCGATCGTATTAATTTGATTTCAGATACAATTGGAATTACATCGATCGGGTTATATAAAATACACTACTGAAAATTATAAGACTTTAATATTAATCGGAAAGAAAAAGATGTTCTTAGATTAGTAAATAGATCCAAAAGTGCATAAGAACAACACTTAATAAGAAAAGAACATTATAATTAAAGTTATAAAATGAATTAAGCAAACTTTAAAGAACTAATTTTATTGCAATTTTAAAGAATGTATAGATTATAATTTTATATAATAAAATTTATATTATATAATAATTTAATAACTTACTCTAGATTTTAAAATAAATAGCAATTTTATATATAACAACTTTTAAAACCTAATAAATTATAGCGTTATCTATAACTAGTAAGATTTTTATAAAATCTAGTTAGTCAATTTTGACTCGCCCTCTCATGCAGTGCCAGTCGGCGATTGGGTTCGAGCGATCTAGATCGAAGATCGGTGGGGACTTAGCAAATCTGGTAACTATGGTTATGCTAGTTTTTAAATTTTTAGAATTTGGCGTCGAGTGCTCTCAATTAACTTATGGCTCACTTCAAAGTAGCTTTAGTTTTAGTTATGTCTGGGTTGGAGAGTTAATAATAGGCAAATGATTTTTAGTTTACTTTAAATAATGAGGTGGAAAGATTGAAGTTGACAAAATTATTTTTCAATAACGCTACTAATGGCCCTTTGCTTGTCTAAACTTGACTTTCAAATTTGAAGATTCCGGTTCCTATTTTTCTATTTTTGTTTGACATGGCGGTAGCTTGAGAATCAAGAGGTTGCTTTGAGTCTCTCAATAGAATCTAAAGTAATTTGACTTATGACACATAAAGCTTTTACTGTATTTGTGTGTGTTACCTTTAAAGATGATATGTTCTAAGATTGAATGATTGCTTCCCTATCTTTCTCTATTTGTATCAATTCGAGTATGGAGTGATGGCAAGAAGTAACACGATGTTTGATGCTGATAGCTCATCAATTTTTCTTGGGGATGATGCATCATACCAGAAGAAAGAAGCAGAGTTGGCAAAGAAGTTGGTATGCGTTTAATTGTATCGTTCCTTATAGTATACTGAATCTTCAATGTGGTACAAATGTTTCTGCTGAGCTTTATGAATCTTTCATTGTACCTTATAATTATTTTGATACTCTTATTCAGGCATACTAATCTATGCTCCCTAGCCAATATATTTTGTCATAGATGTTTTTCCCTGTGAAATTCTTAAAAATTGTTATTATTCTTTGTTGCTGCCAGACTAGAGGAGATGGATCTCTAATGGCCTTTGCCCAAAGAGTAAGCTGTCACAGCTCAATGCTGATAATTCAATGGGAAGACCGGCGGCTTTTGAGATCTGAAGCCGTTAGAGGGACAGAGGTGCAGATGGAATTTGAGGTTGAAGATGAGCGCAGAGTTATTCTGCTTGTTCATGGTATGTTGGTTTTTGGGAATAAATGTTACTGTCAATCCTAAAAATCAATTGATTCTTTAATTATCATCAAATACACTAACCGAAGTATTGAAGAATGCTTGAAATTACTTGATTTAATAATTTTGGTTTTTTCTCATGAGAAAATCAAAGTTTTATTATACATGTCAGAGGAGAAGAATCTTAACAGAAAATCTTCTTGTCTTCTAGATACAAAGCCACCTTTCCTTGATGGGAGGGCTGTTTACACAAAGCAGGTGGAACCTGTCATGCCTATAAAAGATCCCACATCAGACATGGCCATAATATCACGAAAGGGTTCTGCATTGGTTAGGGATATTCATGAAAAGCAAAGCATGAACAAGTCAAGGCAACGGTTCTGGGAGCTTGCAGGGTCAAAACTCGGAGATATATTAGGTGTTGAGAAAACAGCTGACCAGGTTGATGTCCCAAGCAGCTTAAGTGTTAGCTAATCTTGTATTATCATGATAAAGTTTTCTCATCAAATGATATCTCTATTTAAGTTGATGCAGATACAGCCAAAGTAGGAGAGCATGGTGAAGTTGACTTCAAGGAAGATGCAAAGTTTTCTCAGCACATGAAGAAAAAGGGTGAAGCTGTTAGTGAATTTGCCAAGACAAGGTCCATAGAGCAACAACGGCAATATCAGCCTATATTTTCAGTCCGCAAGAAGTTGCTGCAGGTTTAGTTCCTTGCTGTAGATTAATCCTTGCCATTAATATCTTCAGATATAATATTTGGGGAATAACCTTTTTCCGTTTTGGTACTAATTCATGCAACTCTTTGATGCATGCTCTCTTTAGTAAATTCTTCTGTGAGGGTTTCAGTTAAACTACATTTATGATAATTTCATTATGATATCAACATCTTATTTGCAGTTTATTTCAATGGTTTTCTTATGAGCCTTCTAACTTATGGTGGAGAGGCTTTTTTTTTTTTTTTAAATTGTCTTGCTACAGTATAGTTTAATTTATATGCATAAAACTGGGTGGCTTTAATACGATTTTTCTCATCATACACAATCTTATTCCTGCCATTTAAATGTTTTGCTGTTGTTTCTTGTTCTGACAGTATATCAGTTATTATGCAGGTGGTCCATGAAAATCAGGTTATTGTGGTGGTCGGTGAAACTGGTTCAGGAAAAACCACACAGCTAAGTCAGGTATACTTTAGCTATTCATTGCTAGGAGTGATTTGTTCTTTATTTTTATAATAAGGAAAACCATGTGTGACAGTACTTGCTGCAGGATGGGTATACACTATACACGGAATGGGATTGCTGGTTGTACCCAACTCAGACTGAATTGGTTGATAAAGTTGGATATGCCATTAGATTTGAGGATGTTACAGGACCAAACACTTTAACAAAGGTGACATTTCTTCTGTTTATGTTCTTGTCACATACTCTTGCATTTCTTTTTTAATAAATTTCTTTGGTTGCCAAGTTAAAGCACTGGCTGGTTGTTCATTAACTCAACTTATTGCATATTTCGCTCTTTGTAATCATTCCTCTCACCCTTTGTTAGGTTCTACGCACTGTAATATGGATGTATTGTTGTTGACGTACTAGCAATTTTCACTAAATGGGATACTCTAAATTGTTTACATATAGTGGAGATCCTAAATAAAACCTTGCTTTTAGGTGCTGTTACGTTTCTATAACTTGTCATTTTCTACCATTTCCCTTGCCAGTTAGGAATTCCATGTAGACCTTGAATACCACAGTTAATAAAAATACGAATAGTTCTGTTGTTATCTTCCCACTGCAGATATTTCTGTCATAACAATGGATGCTTTACCTTTTAGACCTCTGTGTTTAGAGCAGATAATTCAAATTTTTGACATGTTGGATTTGATATTTCTTCTTTTTTGCTTTTCAGTACATGACAGATGGTGTACTCCTTCAAGAAACTTTGAAAGACTCTGATCTACACAAATACCGGTGAACTTTCTGCCCAATTTGCATTTTAAGTTTTAATTTATTTTCTTCATTTAAAGATAATACATAATGTTTCTGATCATTACTTTGTGCAGTAGTCTCTTTGTATTTCTTTGTAGTCAACACTAAACACATCAGCGTGAATGGTTTTTGTTTAAGCCATTTCATTTCATGCCATAGAGGTTGCAATGTACTAGGTAAAAATGGTATTGGTACTGTATGAAATGTAGCCATTTTTTTGGGAATTGCTAGGATTAATAGTCGTTCCAGTTAAATACATATGAAGGTGCAATTGCGTTGAAGTTTGCCCAAGGTAAACTAAGCTAGAACATGACAGCATTTACCTTAAGCAGGAATTGTGTTATCATTCTTATTTATGCTTTATAAATGATTCATTCTTCCTTGTGGGTGTGAAATGGTTTTGAATTCCACTCGTCAGTACTCTTTTTTCGCCGTTATTATTTCAGATTGATCAACATGTAGTAGTTTCCAGAATTATTCTTCTGAAACTTGGCATATCTTTTTTGCAGTGTTATCATCATGGATGAAGCGCATGAGAGGTCACTGAGTACTGATGTTTTGTTTGGTATACTGAAGAAAATTGTTGGTTGAAGGCGTGACTTCAAGCTCATTGTTACATCAGCAACACTAAACGCACAAAAGTTCTCCAACTTTTTCGGGAGGTATGTTGTATGCAGCGCGATTTTTACTGAGGTGTTCAAAATTCGTAATTTGCCCTGCAAGTATATCCTTCCAACTGTCTCCTGCATATGCATCAGTGTGCCAATATTTCACATTCCTGGGAGTTTCCTGTGAACATCTTGTACAGTAAAACACCTTGTGAAGACTATGTTGAATCTGCGGTGAAGCAGACTATGACAATTCACATAAGTAGCCCTCCTGGTGACATTCTCATCTTCATGACAGGACAGGATGAGATTGAAGCCACTTGCTATGCCCTTGCGGAGCATGTGCCCAAGCTTTCCATACTGCCTATATACTCTCAGTTGCCAGCTGACCTGCAAGCTAAGATCTTCCAGAAAGCTGAGGATGGGGCTCGCAAATGCATATTGGCAACCAACATTGCAGAGACGTCTTTAACGGTGTATGGACTCTTGTATGTAATAGACACAGGTTACGGCAAAATGAAAGTCTACAACCTAAGGATGGGTATGGAAGCACTCCAAGTTTTTCCAGTCAGCCGAGCAGCAGCTGATCAACAGGCTGGGAGAGCAGGCACTGGTCTGGGTACATGCTATTGTTTGTACACAGAATCAGCCTGCCAAAATGAAATGCTCCCAAATCCTGTACTAGAAATCCAGAGGACTAACCTCGGTAATGTGGTTCTGCTGCTTAAATCATTAAAGATTGAGAACTTATTGGACTTTGACTTCATGGATCCGCCTCCTGAGGAGAACATTCTTAACTCTATGTACCATCTCTGGGTGCTGGGTGCATTGAATAATGCTGGCAGCCTCACAGAGCTTGGCTGGAAAATGGTTGAGTTTCCCTGGATCCACCACTGGCGAAGATGTTGCTGATGGTGGAGCAGCTGGAGTGCATAAATGAAGTGCTGACAATTGTGTCAATGCTTTCAGTTCCATCAGTTTTCTTCCGTCCAAAGGACCGAACAGAGGAAAGTGATGCGGCGAGGGAGAAATTCTTTGTCCCTGAATCTGATCACCTGACACTTCTAAATGTCTACCAGCAGTAGAAATCAAACCAGTACCGTGGTGACTGGTGCAACGATCACTTCTTGCATGTTAAAGGTCTCAGTAAAGCAACTAAGCAAGGGAAGGTTGGTCCCAGTTGCTCGACATACTCAAATCCCTGCATATCCCTCTGACTTCATGCAGGATGGATTGGTATGTGGTGCGGAAGGCCATTTGTTCAGCAGATTTTCATAATGGCACAAGGCTGAAAGGTGTTGTAGAGTATGTGAATTGCCGCAATGGAATGCCATGCCATCTTCACCCAAGCGGTGCTCTCTATGGCTTGGGATATACATTGGATTATTTTGTCTACCAAGAGCTTATACTAACCACCAAGGAGTAGTATATGCAGTGTTTAAGTGCTGTTGAGCTGCAGTGGCTGGCAGAGCTGGGGCCACGCATGTTCATCAACTGTTAGGAGGGTGGAGGAAAGTGAAGGTAAGGGTACAGTAATTTCAAAAACCACAATTAAATTTAAAAATAACTTAATGTGCAATCCAAACATTTATTTTGCGGATGAAAAGTTCGGATGACTTTATGTAAATATTTGACATTATGGTTTTTTTTAAATGTTTTTAAGAAAAGTGGATAAACCCTGATTTATTGATATGGTTTTTCTTTGTATATTTTATGTGAACATTTTCGAATGGCACAACAAAAAATGATAGAAATGGCGTTTGATTTTGAACCAGAGTGATTTTTGTATGTTTGTAAAATTAATTTTATGTGATCACCATTTTTTTCTTGCTTAGATTTCCCCTTGTCATGAGTAAATGTCTGCTGGGCTTTCGGTGCTGTACAGATTCGAAACGGCGGGAGTTGGGCCCCAGTGTTCTGCACTAATCAAATTACCGGTTTTCATGTTATTTCACTGTTTGAAATGGAGCAAGGCATTAGAAAAGGCAAAAACGCCCGGCCATGGAGATCTTATATGAGTAGAGGAGACCGTATATATTTAGAGACGAGAAAATCCGATCCTATCAAATACACCCAATAAACTTTTCACATGAAACCAGTCAATATCAATAGTACTTCATTCCTTTCAAACTAAAACAAATAAAAGAAGAGGAAAAGCATATGATATATTACAAAGTATTCTGCAAAGATTGACTTGGGAGAGGGGCCTCTCACTTACTAATGGGCTTCGGCAGTCACTATCGTTGCTGACACGCCCGAGGCCAAGCCATGAACTTGGGAATCTGATCCCCAGGCATTATGACTGGCAAGCTTTGCTTCTTTTCCTGCTCATGGCTCTAAGAAATTCGAATAAAATAAGAAAACGTATGATACATTGATACATTATCGTTTATACTCAATTATTGATTGCTTTCTCCTTGATTCAACAGATTATTTAGCACTGGTCCTAACCAACTTCACCAGCAACAGCAAATGAATGCGACACATTCATCTCTTTTATCAACATCATAGTAATGGTTTATATAAATTAGGCTGAGCCATTCTAAGTCTATAGTAGCCATTGCCCAAAACAAATTTCACTAACTGATCGAGTTTAAATACTATCAAATTTGAAATATAAAATAATATATTGTTATTTAGGGATTCTCTAATATATGGTTTATATAAATTAGGCTGAGCCATTCTAAGCCTATAGTAGCCATTGCCCAAAACAAATTTCACTAATAACTGATCGAGTTTAAATACTATCAAATTTGAAATATAAAATATAAAATAATTGAAATTAAAGTTCTCTCACATTTATTTGTTACTGTAACAGATGAATTTAAACATATATTATGTAAAGTAGACTTAGAATTTCTCAGGATTGAATACAGAGGGTACCTGATGTACAAGGGCAAGTTTAACGGGCAGAGTTGGCGAAGAAAGGGTGGGCATGACATGCTCTTGGTCGTGAGTGTGGGGGTCTTCTAGATCGGTGGAGTGGCGGCTTGCACGAGCACGCAGGGAGCGGAGCTTGTCCCAGTGGTAGCAACAGGAGAAAATCCCGCTGAGGCAAAATATGACAATGAGCAGAAGCGCCGTACCAAGCGGGAACCCCAGCGTCGGCCTTGATGATGATGATGATGATGATGATGTTGTTGCCTGTGACATCACAGCTGCCGGAGTCAGGGTCATCATAGCCCCCCTCCTCCATCACTGCTGGTCTTTTTGATATGTAGAACAGGAGATCCTCTCTTAGTTTTAGCTGGTGCGACAGCTTTCTTTTCTGATCTCATGTGGAGCGCCCTAAGCAGGATAGATATTCTATGCGAGATGATTGCTTGGATAAATGGAATGTTGAGCATAGCATCTACATGTGTATTTATATGTCCTCTGTGTGTGTGTGTGTGCGCGCGCGCGCGAGCGTGTGTGAGAGAGAGAGGCTTTGAAAAGGAGGACCATGGGACCCATCTGCACGGTCTTATGCACGAGGATGGATGGTGGGGCCCAACTCCCGCCATGGTGTTCGGTTTCATCATGATGTGTTCCATTCCATCAGCATCGAGTGTGCATTTCCTAATGTTGCTGAACTTAATCCTCTTTAGGCGCCTTCGTCCATTTGTCATGATTAACTAACAGCTAGGCAAAACTTCGACAATTCAACGAAATTATTTAGAGGGAATAATTGTACTGTGCATCCAATGGGCCGCCAATGAATGTCTCGCAGTTAATGGGAAACCTAAATCTTTGTGCGCTAAGCCAGCCTTTGGCTCCAGACTTCTTTTTTATTATGAAGGCCATGAATATTGTAAAGCGAGAACCTGGGGAAGTGTTCCATAATTTAAATCGAGTCTTACCCACTAAGAAAATGATAATGATGCGATCGCACAATGGATCAGATGATGAAGCGCTGTAATGCGCACAGCACTACCAAGTCTGTAAAAAATAAAGCAACTGAGAGTGGCTGTCCGGATTGATTTCCCATCCGTAGAGGATGTACCTTCCATCCGGTCCGAAGCAGCTGCACGGGTGCACATCATTATTCTCTTTTTGTACATTTGGTCTTTTTGGCTTCCATGAATACAAAGCTCTTTCCAGATGAAAAGAAAAACAATCTTTTTTTGGCTATGGGTCCCGACCATACTCACAGAGGGCAAATTGCAAAAGAGCTGTTGCCCTCGGTGACTATAGCACACAGCATTGCGCTGAACTTTTATCATTAATCAAAGTTGGTATCAAGTTGCGTCTCGGAGCACGAACATCCCCTTGCTTGAGTCAACAAAAAGTGGCCAGCAAAAGTTCGTGGGAACGAATCATTTGTTCATTAAGTGGGTTTATCCATTCATCCATCAATCTTATTTTAAAAGCTTGCCTGCGCTCAGGTCTCCCGTTTACATGATTCCAATTATTTAGGGTTGTACATCAATTCAAATCTGACCTAACAAAAATTCTAAAGCAGATGGCTCATGGCTGTCAGTTCTAGTATTGGAGGTCGGAGTCCCTAGAAGTAAATAATTTTTAGATTCAATATTTTTAAATAAGTTCTCTCTCTTTGTAGCACCTGAAAAGTATCTCATCTCGAGAAATCAATGAGTTAATAGAACCAATGCCCAACAATTATCAAAAGCTATGAACCTAGAGTTGGAACAAGAACTCGGCCGTAATATTGGATCCCATGTTTGAGCGGTGTGCTGGTGTCCATATGTTTGTTTTCTGATATCATGGTTTGATTTGCATAACTTAACCATGTAAGGCTTCCATTATAATAGATAAAGACTTTTCGTTTGCATCCAGCGAGAAGCAGCTTGTTGCCATTACACAAGGTAAGCTGCTTTCCATCTAAAACCAATATAATAAATAAGTGCTAGAATGTCATCACGAATACGTTAAATAAGTTCTAGCTCTTAGTTTATTTTCTGTCCTTCCTCACTTCTGGTGAGAGTTTTCTCTTCCTTGTACTGTTTTCTTTATTTTAATAAATCAGTGGTTTATCCACTCTTTATCAAAAAAAAAAAATAATAATAATACGTTAAAGATGGTACCAATGTCTGCTTTCTTGGGCGCCGGTGCGTGGCAGGCTTCCGTGCAAAACCAGCTCACCAACTTAAAAAATAAAAAAGAACTCAACTGAAATTTTAACACGTATCCTTTTCTTTTTTTATTTTATTTTATTTTATTTTATTTTATTTTTTTTTGAAAAGGTGGATAAACCACTTCAATTAATAAAAAACAAACACAACAACAACCAGGGGCCCCTGGCGGACAAAAACCTCTCACACCACAAGAAGTGGTATAAGATTACAAAAAAGGAACACCCCACGAGGATGAAGGATCATCCTCCAAAACTGGAACAAAAAAACAACTACTCGATGCTCCGATCTGGTGCCTCCTCGGCAGTGCTATCCCCCCTGTCTCTCTGGTTCTTCGACTCAAGGAACTCCAGGCTGCGCCTGACAGTAGCCATGGTGTCGTCTAATCTCGCCTTAGCGCCATCTGCAAGTGCATCGAACCATGATAGAAGCATACGATTAATACATAGCAGAATGCAGTAGGAAGACATGAATTTATCATTAAAGATTCTATCATTGCGAGCAATCCAAATATTCCATAATAACGCCTTAACCACTAAGTCCACAACAGCCCTACTGTTTGGCCCCACTGAACCCCGCCACTCCCTCCACACACAATTCATAGCACTCGGGGGCGCAGGGAAGCCAAGAAGCCTGCCAAAGAAACCCCACACCTCCCTAGCAATCGGACATTGAAGGAAGAGATGGTCCACAGATTCCACATCCGCATGACACATGACACAGGTTGCGGTCGGAAGCTTATTGCATCGTCTTAATTCCAGGTTTTCCAGTGTCAAAATCCTATTTTTCCAAACCAACCATGCGAAAATGTTAATCTTCTTTGGGCATTTACTTTTCCAGAAGAAATTTGCTATTTCACACCTCGCACCCCCATCATTAAGAAAATTGTAAAGCGATTTAACCGAAAAAACCCCGTTGCCATTAAGCGCCCAACATTTCCTGTCCCTCACCCCGTTACCACAATTCCTCCACCTATCTCTGATTTGAACTAACTCTGCATCCTCACAGAACGGGTACTCCTCAAGCAAGTGGGCCAAATCCATGAAAGAAGCGTCTTGCTGCCTACAGCTTCTGTAGAGTTCATTCCAAACATACATAGGTGCTCTGCCTTTGAGCCATCTATCTTTCCAGAACAAAGTGTCCGTGCCAGAATGAATTACACTAGAAACGCAGCACCGCAAGGCCGGGTACACGCTCAGGACCCCACGCCAGAAGTACGACATCCGACCCCTCCTTTTAGGGAACAGATCCCCACTACTGCTTCCATAATTAAAGTGGATGATCTCAGCCCCTCCCCAATTACTATTATTAATTAACTTCCACCCCCATTTTCCTAGTAAAGCCTGGTTGAAGTTCTGAAGATCAAGAATCCCCCAGCCACCTTGCTCCCTGGAGCGACACAGCGCTTTCCAGCTGACTAATCTAACCCCAGGTTTATCAATATCCGGTCCTGACCATAAAAAGTCCCTTCTGATCCGATCAATTGCTTTAATCACCCACGCAGGCAAGCGAAAAAGAGACATCCAGTATGTTGGGATCGCCGTCAACACAGAGTTTAACAGGGTGATCCGCCCTCCAATAGATAGATGCCTACTTTTCCACGAAGTTAAACGCCGCCGCACTTTAGCAATTAGGCCCTCCCAATCCTGCTTTCGAGGCCTCCCCCCCGAGATTGGAATGCCTAAGTAAACTACCGGTAAGAGTCCTACCTCGCAATTCAGAGTCAACGCCGCTGCCTCCGCAGGAAACAACCCTTTCCTTACCGAGTAAAGACACGTCTTAGAGAAGTTCACCTGAAGGCCAGACAAACCTTCGAACAGGAGTAAAATTAATTTGAGGATTCTGAGGTCTTCCAAACCACCCGAAGAGAAGATCAACAGGTCGTCAGCGTAATGAAGGTTACATCTATTTTTAGCAGATCCAAGCGGCACCCCCACCAACACCCTGGAAGCTAGGGCGTGCTCAAACATCGCGCTAAGCACATCAGTTACCAAGATGAAAAGCAAAGGTGATAACGGGTCCCCTTGCCTCAGGCCACGAAGATAACGAATATAACCATTCGGCGATCCATTAATCAGCACATTAGCTTTAGTGGAGGAAAGAATGGTCCCAATCCACCCCAACCACTTGGTGCCGAAGCCCCGTGCTTTAAGCAAGTCCAGTAAAAATTCCCAGTCCACCAGGTCAAACGCCTTTGCAAAATCCACTTTCAGTATGCACCCCGGGAGTCTCCTTTTATTCATGCTAAAAATCAATTCCTCAGCAATCGCCACATTGTCCAAGATGCATCTCCCCTTTAGAAAAGCAGATTGAGAATTGTCCACTAGCGCGTCCATCACCTTGCTAAGTCTAGTAGCCAGAATCTTAGAAACAATCTTGAGAGATGAATTGATAAGGCTGATGGGTCTGTAGTCCCCCGTGGTTTCTGGTGACTCCACCTTGGGGATGAGCACAATGTTGGCCCAGTTAATCCTTTCTAAATTAGCTCTTCCAAGGTAGAAATCCTCGCAAAGCTTGAAAATGTCTCCCTTAATCGTCTCCCAGAATTTCTTGAAAAAATGGATCGGGAAACCGTCCGGCCCAGGAGCTTTGTCCCCCCCTAGGCTGAAAACCGCTTCCTTAACTTCCGTCATCGTAAAAGGCCTTTCCAACCCACCCAAATCCACGTGTCGCTTGTTTGTCAGGAGCTTAGAGAAATCCACCTTGAAACGCAACGCTCGCTTACTACCAAATTGTTGATGAAAGCGATTAACAAACATTCTTCCAACATCTTTTGGGTCCGAGATGAGCCTTCCCTCTTGATAGAAACCTGGGATAAGGTTCCGACATTTCCTCCCATTCGCCACCGAGTGGAAAAATTTAGTGTTACCGTCGCCTTCCTGCAGCCACTGGAGTCTCGACCTTTGCCGCCAGTAAATTTCCTCTTGCTTGCGAATCTCATCTAATGATTTCAGAAGGTGCAGTTCCTGTGCAAGTTCCCCCGATAACAAGATTCTCTCTTCTTTTAGGACATCCAACTTCTCCACCTCATGTAGTAAATCTAACTTCTTAAGCTTGATAGACCCAAAGCACTCTTTGGACCATCGCCGCAGCCGTTCCCTAAGGCCAGCAAGTTTCTTGGCAACCACGAAAGCACCACAGCCAGATGGAGTCATCTCATTCCACCAAAGCTTGACAAGGTCCATAAACCCCTCCGCCATAAACCAAACTAGCTCAAACCTGAAGTTTCTAGGAATAGAGTAGAATCTTCCCACTTCAAGTCGAATTGGGACGTGATCAGACCCAAGCCTCGGAAGGCTATTTTGGACCATACGAGGGAAGCTCTCAGACCAGGCGATATTCACAAAGAATCTGTCCAATTTCACCCAAACTGGATCCACCTGCCCGTTGGTCCAAGAATACCTCCTCCCAACAGCCGGTGGTTCCCGGAGATTGCCGTCTTGAAGAAAACGATTAGCAGCTTGAATCTCCAACAAGTTCGGGACCCCCGACGGTTTGTCCTCAACGGAGAAAATGGCATTGAAATCCCCACATATTACCCAGGGAATCAGGGGATCACCAGCACAACCCCGTAACTCCTCCCAGAACGCGAATTTCAGCTCCCTCGCGATAGGACCGTACACTGAAGTGCATCTCCAACGGAAATTATCTCTCTTGTCGCAAAACTCCAATGTAATACTATAGATCCCCACCTGTTCAAGCTTTCCCTCGATATGAGCCCCATTCCACCCAACTATCATACCTCCTGACGTCCCGTTAGCTGGCGCGATGGCGTATTGATCCAACCTCGAACCCCCAATTTCCCTCCACACCACTTGCGAGACCGACTTAAGCTTGGACTCTTGTAAGCAGCACACATCGGCATGGTGGAGACATAGAAAATCTTTAACAAGAAATCTTTTTGCCGGTCTCCCCAAACCCCTAACATTCCAGGTGATAATATTCATAAACAATGTTCTGAGACGCGGACCTCAGAAGAGGTCTCCGCCTGACCTGTCACTTGGTGAGTACGGGCCAACTCTAGAACCCGTAGACTGTTCAAGCTAACACTAGCTGAGTCGGTAAAGTCAATACCACAAGCATTGCAATAACGAATAAGTTGTTCATTAGTCCAATCGGAAATAAGAAGAGGTTTAGGTTTTGTACCTTCCGTCACCCCTTCTTGCACTGTTTTCTTCTTAGTTGACCTCGGCGGTTCGGGAATAAATCCAGCCTCCGCATTAAATCTGGAGGACGGCTTCTTTTGTCTCTCACTTCTTCTGGAGCCCACAGGAGGTTCCTTGCCACCAGCAGAGCTGCTCACTTGCAACCCTGGTAGCAGTTCCCGCAGATTCCGCGCAAACTCCGAGACCGAGTCATCTGAATCTTCATCCCCTTCTGAGGTCAATTTATCAGCCGACAATGAGTCCCCATGCCCTTCTTGCAAATCCGGAACACTTGGCCTTTCACACTTGTCTCCTCTCAGACTGACAGGAAATAGGGCCCACACTCCCTCTGAGAGCTTCCAAATAAAACCTGTTGGCGGGACCACCTCTGGTTGCACCGTGACATCTCCAAAATCAATATTGGACGGGATGTCAAAAACTTCTAATCCGCCCCCCATCAGGGAATTCTCCCCAGTCAAAGGGTGTCTCCCCCTGCTCTGTAAATCCCTCTCCCGGCTGACCAAGGTCCCAGAGCTGTGTATAGGGCCCCCCATGCTCCTATCAACCTCACAAAGAAGGAGAGGGTCGCCTGACCCAAATTTAACCTCATCCAGCCCATCCTCTTGAATCAGGCCCAGATCATGGCCCACTTCCTCCGCAATTGGGTCCAAGCCCATCAACCTCTCACCAGGCCCAGAAGAAGCCACAGTTGGGCTTAACCCCAATCGCCAGTCAGACCCAACTAGTTGACTCGCCTTAACCGCCTCATAATCCTTAACCTGTTCCAGCATTAAATCCTCCACTCCCGCGTCAACCTCGGACTGGGTGAGAGCGTCCACCTCGTCCGCGACAACCTCGTCATCGTCCGCGTCGACAGCGACAACCTCGACCACCCTCTGCTTGCCAAGTGTCACAGCCCTATCAGCAGCCCCAGCAACCGGGCGCTTCACTCTCCACGCGACACGTTCATCCCTCGAGCTACGCCCCTTCACCGCATCATGTCGCATCTCATCCTCAAGCTCGGAGACCCGAGCCCCACTGGCCAGCGTGCAAAGACCAACGGTCCGAGCCACGACGGTCGGCCGACGAGGTCCTCCCTCTGGTGGACCACCGTGAAGGTTCAGCCGTGAACCTTCTCCGCGGGAGCTTAGCTCGACCAGCGGGGTACTGCCGAGATCCTCTCCGTGGGAGCTACGCTCAACCGACGGCGACTGCAACGAGGGCAAGCTCCCTTTCTCATTCTTGTCCTCCGCTCGACGCTGCAAAATCGTGATCCCTCCTCTTCTAACCGGCACCCCAGTCTTACTTCCACCTTCCCCCGACCTCTCCATCGTGATGCCCTTCCTCCTTTCATCCCCTCTCAGTCCCTCACCCGCGACGGGGGCCATCGTCGATTTACCTTTCTCCTCCATCACCTCTCTCTGAGGAAGAGGTCTCTCCGTTGCCAAAACTCCCCCATTCCTGATCGTCTCCCACAGCACATACCTCCCCGACGTGCGACAGAACTCTGGCAGCACACCTCTCTCCTCCGTGAAGAGAATAAAATACCTTCTCATGCCGAAAGAGAAATCTAGTTCCATTGGCAACACCACCCCCCGTCGTCGCCTCACCAACGCCTTCACGAACTTCTTATGTGGCTCCGACGCCTTCGACAGTGTGATGAGGTCACCAACTGGCCGCAACACCTGTTCGATGATGCGCCAGCACCACCCGTGAAGCGGGAGGTTCCAAATCGAGATCCACTGCCCCTCCCCATCAGCGCGGCCGGAAGTCCCCAACTCCGCAGTCCAGTGAGCCAAGTTCAACCTGCATTTACCGTCCCTCGTCATCGCGTCGAAAGACCCAAGCTTCACCACCTCCCGGACAACATCCCTGTTTTCGAAAGGTAAGAGAAAGGAGTTCTCGTTGAGGGGAACCGCCGGTCCTGCCATCTTGGTATTGAGGATCGAAGGTAAAATCTCCAGCACACTCCCTTCGTTCACATTCCCACCCACCAACGAGAGGACCGCAACTTTGGCCAGCTCCTCCCTCAACTCATAACTCTCCGGGGATATCGAGAGAGAGAGCGAAGCGCAGTTCACTTTCAGACGAGTCCTCTCCCCTTCAGTCATCCCCCCTTCCCCTCTCTCTTGGGTCCTCGACACCTTTTCCGGCAGCCTCCCGTCCACCCTCTCCCTTTCTGGGACTCCACCTTTGCCACCACTCAGTTTAGAGCGCACGTGAACCTTCCTCCTACGTGGACTTCTCCGATCATCAACCGGGCACCGAGCAGCAACGTGTCCCACCCCGGAGCAGCGCAGACACACAACTTGGTGTCGGCAGTCCGCCGTGGAGTGAGACGAACGAAAGCATCTACCGCAAGCTCCCTCCCGCGGCGAACGAGGCCGTTTCGCTCCCACCACCACCTTCTTGTCCATGCGCGGCTCGTTCCTCCGCTGGCCAGCCGTGGTTAGTTCCCCGGACGAAGAGGAACAGGCCGCCTGCGCGTAAGTGTAACCCGGCCTGGTCCCGGAGATTCCTTCCGCCGTCTTGCCCTTCCTCTCCTTTGCTGAGGTCTCACTACCCTCCAAGCTTGCCGGGACGCCGCCCCAGAGGTCACCTAGGAGGCTCATTCTCCGTCTTTTATTTTTCATTCTCTCGCGTCAAACAAAAGCCCTTCAACCCTGGTTGTTCCACTTGTCCGTCCAATCTATCATCAGGCTTTCAAAGTTTGTGATTGGAAATCCATTTAACCCAAAACTCAAAGCCCAGAAATTTGAGGCCTATATAAAGCACGAGTAGCGTCTTAACTAGCCTTTCTGGGTACCCACACCAGTCACGGAAGAAGGATTGAATAAGTGCTGGCAGGCATAAGTACCGGCATAGCTCTACTGGCTAGCGGATTGACAACTTAAATACTACAGAATGGAGGCCCATCAACTAATGGGAACACACTATGGCCCAAGTCAAATCACACCAGCCATTGGGTCAAAGACGTGTGCAACGGGCCTATCTCACCAAAGGCTGCGGCCGTTTGATGGTGCGGCCTGTAATTTTGTAGATTACTCGCAAGAGCTCTCTCTGGATCCGATCCGAGTAAATGACCATTTCTTCTTCTCTGAGTGCCCTCCCATTTTCTGTCGCCTCATCGCGCTCTTCTTCTCTCGCTATCGGTCGCCCTTCTACTCAGCGTTATCATCGGCGCCGGCCATTCACAATAGCAACTCCGTTCGCGCATTCTGCTGCCTCCGATTCCCGCTCGGGTGAGATTCCTTCCTCTCCCATGTCTTTTAGATCCGGCTCCTCAAGTTATCCGTCTGGCTTCTCGTACTTGTCCTAATTCATATTTGACTAGATCTTGTAACTTTCCCGTTTCATTCATTTCATCGTAGACTTACTCTTCTCTGACAAAAGTCTTGTTTTCATGCGTTCTTGTCTGAAATACAAAGCAATTAATGAATTTTGTTAGAATATTAAACCAATTTATTTCCCCGCTGAGTGAAAGATATCCTCTTACCCTTCATACCTACTCGTGCCCTTCTTTTCTGTCGTGATTTATGAAAACATATTTCCTTCTTTCCTCCTCTCTCATTTTCTCAATCTGTAATCTTATTTTTATGAAAAATAAACCAATGGGTCAAAGTCTATTCATCGACTATATTCTCCCATTTTAAGTGCAATGCCAGTAATACACAGGTTATTGCATTAATCAGTGATGGTTTTCTTTTTTCCTTTTTCCTTAATTGCTTTTTTTTCATTGTCTTCAGACATGGATGGGTGTGCCGCTTCAAGTCTATATCCTTTGCATCGTTCTAAAACGTTGCACCTGGTTTGTTTTGATCAAAATCTAAATAATAACGGCTATCATTGTTTTTGTTTTTGAAGGCAAGCTTAACTTAATACTTGCGTCTGTGAAATGTCTTAAATCTTTTGTTTCAAGGTGCGGCATGCACAGGGAATTCATAATGTGGAAGGTGAAAAGGATTTTAAAGCGTATTTGTCTCCAGAGCTTTTTGATGCTCACCTCACGCCTCTTGGTTGGAATCAGGTAAGGAGTATAGCTACAGTTTTATTAATATCAACAAACTCTTCTGTCACCATAATCAGTTACAACTTTATGCTTCAAGCTAAGTCTCAATAGTTTGCCCTTTAAAGAAAAAAAATTATGGGTCATGAATTTCCTTCCATGAACTTGTAATTTTCATGATGCTCCGTAAAGCTTATACATGAGATCACTCTGGTTAATTTCATATATTACCCCACATTTTAGCCACTGTCATTATGCTTGCTCTGGCTTTTAGCTTGGTTTTGATGACCCATCTATAGGGTAGCATCTGACAGTTTGGTTTGATCTCATGCCTGCCATGATGCTTGATTTTTTTGTAATCCGACATTGTTCCAATTTCCAAAAAGATGGAACTTTTTTCTCAATGAAGAGTTAAAAAGTATCACATTTTCGTGCTGTTGTCACCTGTACATTGTAATGCGCATGAACTTATTTCGCGCGCTAATGTGCTTTACAAATACCGTGTTGAGATGAGAATGCGACTGCAACAGGTTGATAATCTACGGAAGCATGTTAATGCATGTGGGCTTGCTAAGAAGATTGAATTAGTCATCACTTCTCCTCTCTTAAGGTATGAGCTTTGCAAAGGGTAACTTATGTAAGATTTCTATGACATGTAACCATTTCTCATTTGGAATTTCTATCTTTACTGTGTTCTTTATCCTGTATCCTTTAAAAAGGTTTTTTTGGTTATTTTAAGTTTTATGTTTTGGTAATATATAATCACATGTTACAGGACAATGCAGACAGCTGTGGGGGTTTTTGGAGGTGAAAGCTATGTGGATGGAGTGAATGCTCTTCCCCTCATGGTAGAAAATGCTGGGAACAGTAATCATTCTGCAATTTCAAGTCTCAATTGCCCACCATTTATTGCTGTGGAAAACTGCCGAGAACACTTGGTATGTTAGATTCTTGTTGCTCATTATGGCATAAATTACAAGGCTGGTGTTCAATCCAGTCTTTTTATTAGTGTTGAAGTTTCTTGTTACTTATCTCTATAAATAGACACTCCAGTAAATTGTCACTAAGCCATCTCATTTGGATATTGTCTACATACCCAGAAGTTTCTTGTTACTTATCTCTATAAATAGACACTCCAGTAAATTGTCACTAAGCCATCTCATTTGCATAGTATGCCTCAATTCTTTTAAGTTTCATACTGCTATCTATATTCTGGGTATGTATGATCCTTGTTTTACAAATCATCTATATTAAATCAGGGTAGCCTTATTAATATTGTTTCCTGTTCTCTAAAGGGTGTTCATCCATGTGATAAACGGCGTAATATAAGTGAGTACAAGCTGCTTTTCCCTGGACTTGATTTCTCACTGGTGAGCTTGCTGTATGGTTCATTTTATAGAAAATAATTTTCTGCTTTGGATCTGTTGACTTTTGTTGTTGTTTTTAATTACTTGAAGGCCTTGTAAATCTAGTGATTATGGCATTGCAGATTGAAAATGATGAAGATATTCTATGGGAAGCTGATATACGAGAAGCAAATGAAGCAGTCGCTGCCAGGGGAGTGAAGTTCATCAACTGGTAAAGTTGTTTCTTGTTGTAGATTTAAAAACAAATATTATAAGCCATCACATACTGTTAAATGATTGATTTATTGCCTTATGGTTGTGTCATTCCTTTGAAAGAGATGTAATATTAGACTTCTCGTGCGTTGTATCTGGTTCAAGGCCATTGGTGACCTTGAAGTGCACGGTCATTGTTCGTTTTGGCCCCTCAATTGAAAATATGTTCCTTTGGGCACCTGAATTAGATAAATTTGTCTGTTTAGATCTTTTTACATTTACATGGTAACTAATGTGCCACATTTCTCATTATCTTGAGCCCAAGTCAGCCAGAGGAGAACCAGGTCAAAAAAATATATCCAGTTTAAGGGCTAAAATGAATATGTTTTTATTTGGGGTGAAACAAAAAAATGACCCCTACTTCAAAAGTAAAGAGCTCTGGTGGTTTTAAAAACTTTTTGTTTCATAAGTAAAAACAATATCTGAAGTTTATACCAACTTCATTTTTTTCTCAGGTTGTGGACTCGAAAAAGAGAAGGAGATTGCCATCGTTACCCACAGTGGTTTCTTATATCACACCTTGCAGATGTTTGGAAATGATTGTCATCCTTCCATTAAAAATGAAATCAGCAAACAGTAAGTTTTCTTTTTATGAGATATATATTGGATTTAAAAAAATTTCAGAGTAGATAGATGACTTCAAAATTTTTAGATTTTCTGAGCGACATTCTTATATTCAAGTTTTAACTAGCTGTTCTACACCCATGTTTAATATCATGGAATTGTGGTAAACCTAGTATGCCATGATAATCTCAAAAATCAAAGATAGGTAATGGTCAAACCTGAGTTGATTTTTGAGAAATATGCCATTCTTATAAACAAAATATCTTTTCACTAATAAATCTCTTAATTTTTTGATAAAGAAATACTAATTAATTGAAAATTTGAGTCATAAATAACAACATTAGCAAATAACTGATTGTTGAGTAGCATTTGACAATATTGTGATTTTATGATCAAAATACCCTTTTATTTGCAAATTATATGAAATCTATAAAACAGTAGTTTTGTTATAAAATAAGATTTGTAAAATAGAAACTAAAATAAGTAAAAATTTAAGAATATTTTTTAACAATTAACTAAGGTTTGACCAAGACCAAGGTGGCTGTAATAATACTAGGCATGTCCTGGAGGTACTTGGTCACATAAGGAAAGGTTGAACTTGTACCAAAACATTAGAAATCTAATATATACTCGTTGTGAATGGGGGCGCCAGAAAAGCCAGAACGCTTGAGCCAATGTGGTGGCACACCATATGTATCATGATTTGTCATGCCAAAAGGATCTTAGAAGAAGCAGAAAACTGTTCATTGACGTAATATAGCAAAAGTTAAATAAAACATTGGTGCATTTATACTGAACTGTGCAGACTGATTCAGTTGGAAGACTTTTTGCTCACCATCTCAGCAGTATGCATTTTAGTCTTGTTAGAAAGTAATGTAACCCATAGCTTACTCATGCTGGCATGTCGGCAAGATGATTATAAAGTGCCTTGCTTTTATCATGGAGAAATTGTCACAGGACATCCTAGGCAATCACATCTAGAGAATCTAAACAATCACACTTCGAATAAAAGGCAGTCACTCCTTGAAATAAAGCATTAAGCTAAAAAAAATAGTCATTGACTAATTCCTAAGAAGACTCGTCTGTCCTTTTATAGAGGTTCAAGAGCTTATAAGCAAGCTTGACTCCTAACAAGAGAAAGGTTTGACTCCTAACGAGAAAGGACAGAAAGTCTTACTCAAATTAAACCTTATACAAACTCCTAAAACTTATTGATAGACTTAATTAAACATAGAATTTAAAATAACTTGTTCGAAATTTCAGACAATGATCCTAAAATTGCTTAGTTGCCCCTAACACTAATATGTTAGATCCTAGTGTAATCCCTTATTATTTTGAATCAGTTCTTGTAATGTCTTCCAAATCTTCCCGGTATATCATTTGCATATTGAAATCTACTTGTCAGTCCAAGTCCTTTTTAATCATCAATTTTTGTTTCGTAAAAAGAGAAGGTTCATAGTCAAGCCCACCTGGTAGGACAGCTTGATTAGATATTTTTATTGTATGATGGTATAGTGTCCTTGTGTGTGGGTAGCAAGTAAGAAGGATACATGCTCTGTAAATAAAAAAAGGAAATCAGAGACAAATATTCACGTAGATAAACTTAATTGGAAAACAAAAACATGAACAAAATTTTTCTTTAAATGCAAATTGATATATATGGAAAAAAAATATGATTCAGAATTTCAAATGCCATTCTGTTTACTTTGAACCACCAAGTTTTGTATTTATTATTCCAATTTGATTTGGAAATACCATTCTGCCTGTTAGTTGATGGTTTTGTTCATTCTGTTTGGATAGTTTTGCCAACTGTGAGCTCCGATCAATGGTGCTGGTTGATAGAAGGTGAGTGTGTTGTTTGTTTTCTGGGACAATTCTCATCAGTTTAACGAGCTTCTGAGCCAATTCTACCAATCTGCAGTATGCAAGGGACGGATACCTCCGTCAGTAATTATCCTGGAAAAAACCCCCAAGGGCTTGATCTTCCAAGTGACGTAGCTCATGAGAAGCACCCTGAAAAAAAAGGAGTCTGTTGATGATGGTGCTGTATGTGACAGCAGAGCTACCGGAGTTGGAGTTGGAGTTGGAGTCGGAGTCAACTCTTTGCTTGGGGCGTGCATTCAATCGTTTAGTTAAGATTTTCTTACCACCAAAATATTTCAGGTAATTACTTTTTTAACCATCGACTGAAATTTTTAATTAAATAGTAGCTTGAGGTAACAGAATGTTTTGGTTGGTCCTGATAAATTGGTTGATTTTGTCTTTTGTCGAAATATTATATGACTCGTTAAAAACGTGAATCTATCGAACAATGACTACATGGATATTTTTAAATATTTTATTCCATAACGCTTTTAAATCATTTTGAAGAATAAAAAAACAATGATATGTGAAACAATTGCTTTGGTAGAAACTTGGACAGTATTTTATATTATTCTAAAATCGTAACAAAACAAAAACAACCACTAGATAACTTACGTGGACTTAGGGGAGTCACCTTGAATGGTGAGTGGTTTAATATCAAATCTTTTGTGTTGCAGTGTTATATAGTACTGTGTAAAAGTATTGTAGATATATTATAAAAAAACAGGGGTGAAATTGTGGTTTTTTATATTATATTGGCCACACAATACATGCTCTAATTCTGTGGGGCGGCCTTTATTGCCATTCATAAATTAATTTTAAAAAAAAATCCTAACAAAACATTTGGTGCTTTTATGGTACAAAAATAGTTGCCATAATAAAATTTAACTCATAACTGATTAAAATTAAATGTTAGTTTAATCTGTTTATTTTAAAGGAGCGGATATTGGACAAAAATTGGCAGAGCACAAGCTTTCGATTTGGTTTTCTGGAGCAGATATTGTAAAAAAAAATGACTGGCACAAGCTTTCATATTTCAAATAACAAATGGGTTTTCTTGGCTGAAGATCGAGATATGTATATATATATATATATATATATGAATTTTATATGTAAATATCAATCATGAAAGATGAAAAAAAAGAATAAGATTTGCAATTTTTATAATTTGAACAATAGAATGGAAAAAATATTTATTATATAAATAGGTAGTAGACCTTTTTATGTTAGAAGGACGAAGAATTAAAGAATCAATGGCAAAGTGAAGAGATATTGCACCACGTTAATATTCCTTATGTTTTTTTTCTTTAAATCTGAATGGAATTTAGCTAAAACAAAATAAAGAGAAAGCAACAAAAACAAGAAACTAAAGCCACAACGACTCTGACAGAGGAAGCCATTGGCCTCAGTAGCCTCTACCAGTCAATTTGGAAGAGCGAGCCCTCTATAAAAAGGGAGACCACCGGGTTCTTTAGAGCAAACTTTGCAAGCACATCCGCAGCGTGGTTCAGTTGCCTGGATGGATCTGTTTTATATTAGATGGACAAAGAATCAAAGAATTAAGAGACATCGTACCTTGTTAATATTATTTAGATAGTGGGCCTTTTTATGTTAGATGGACAAAGAATCAAAGAATCAATGGTCTAAGTGAAGAGACATTGCACCACATTAATATTCCATAGATAAAGGATCTTTTTTATGTTAGATGGATAAAGAACTAAAGAATCCAGAGATATTACACCACGTTAATATTACGTAAATAGTGGATTTTTTTAATGTTAGATGGATGAAGAACCAAAGAATCACTGGTCCAAGTGAAGAGATATCACACCACGTTAATATTCCATTGGCCAGGTCGTTTCACACAAGCCCCATGGAAGGACAGATCAATTCCAATCATGATTTATTTTCAGTTACTTTATTTTGTATTTTAAATTTTTATAAAATCTTAAAATAGAAAAGGGAATAAATTAATTAGTTAGTCTATACTATCCATTAAAAATTTTATCAGCGCTGCAGACTTAATTAAATATTTATAGTAGATTCTCTTCATCAAAAACAGCTAAACCTATTCGGCTATTCTAAAGAAGTGATTTTGTCCAGACATATTTTGTTATGTTTATCTGTTACATTATAATTTTGAGAAAAGAGTTGGTGTGCAAATATATGAAGTTAATAATTCAACATAGTTATGTTTTTTCTTTATGTGGGTTTTGACAGTGGCGGACCCAGGAATTTAGTTCAGCCCGGGTTTAAATAAAAATCAATATTCTCATATTTGTCAACTTTTAATTTTCTGGCGTTTTTAGCCCAACCATGGTCTCTCTTCAGTCCAACCACGGTCAGTGGCAGAACCAGAACTCATTGGTTAAGGGGGTTAATGTTAACTACTATCATTGTAATGGATGTTTTGAACAATTTTTCAAATTTTATTAAAACTTAAAATTTTAAAACAAGTTAAATAAGAAAAAATTTTCATTACTAAAATTTTTTACATTTGTCATGGCACATTATCAATTTAGTTTTTTCTTAATTATTAAAAAATTATAAAGTTTAAAACATTGTTTTTTTTTTATAATTTTCATAATTTTTTGAAAAAAAACTTGTTTTTAATTACTAAAGTTATTAAAAACTTAACATTGCAAACTCTAAGATTTGAACCATGGTAGGTGACACGGGGCTTGTCGGCGTGGCAACCTTCAAGACTCCTCCGTGCGGCACTTGTGCGCAGTCACAAGTCAGCCTGCTCTCGTAGGTGTAAGAACTCACACCTGCCCAAGGAACATACACAAAGGATGGACACAAAGATAAGAGAGAAAAACTTAAACTCTCTATTGATCGAAGAAAGCTATTACAACCGAAGCCAAACTACAAGCCTTCCTCTCTCCCTCTCACTTCTCCTAAGTGAGAGCTCTCTTCTCCTTTCTTCTCTTCTTCTCCTAAGATGAGAATGAGAATGAGAATGAGAGAGTGAAGAATGGGATGATAGAAATGGAGAATGGAGGGGGGGTTTATATAGCTAAGATTTGGAATCATCATCCAAGGGCAACGGGACGAACGCTCATCGAGACGTTCCCATTCCAAGAGCTAGATGCCGAGCCGAATTCCTCTCCAAGGACTAGCAAACGAGCTTCGCTCCTATTTGCCGGGTCCCGACATCATTCCATGCTCCCCATTAGCTATAGAGTGTCTCCCTCCTGTCAACAGCGCCAGATAATCACTGTTCATCCGCCCGGGATGTCTCGGCACCATAACCGGCCTACCGAGAGACTGTCTCCGCCCGTACGTGTCTGTCCGCACGAGAATACGAGGGCTTGCTGCTTCAGTTGAGCGGGTCGCTACTCCGCCTCGGACAAGATGATCTCGATCATGTCCTAGTATGTTAGACCGTTCAGAGTGAAATCCGAAATTGGTCTAAGGGAATGGAATAACCACTCCGGCTCCTCTTGGCCTTGTCACTCCCGCGCCAAGGGCGTGACGCCAAAAAGCCCTATAACAGTAGGCTCCTACAATCCAATTCCAACAAACCACTCAAGCACATGTCCATTACATATTAGCTTTATACAAACAAAATATTATAAAACATTAATATTCATATAAAAAATCTTATTGAACACAGTTCTTCTAAGATTTTCCGGCCGGCCGGCCCGGGTTGCCACCCATGTGGGTCCACCCCTGGGTTTTGGTTTTAATTTCTGTTTTTTTTTTTAAATAAATATATTATACAAGAGACTCAATACTACTAAATTAAGAGACCGTTGGTAATATACCCACTATTTTTTTTAATATAATTAATTTTTTTCAATAATTGATGAAAAAAAAAAAGGAGAAATAATTAAAAAAACAAAAACCTCTCCAATTAAATAAAAGAAAAGAAAAAAAAAAATCAAGCCAAACAAAAAATTAAAAGTGGACCACGGTTGGTATTATTCATGGCTTTCCAACTCCTACGCTAGGTTAGGCTTCCTAGCCATGTGGTTGGGTTATGTTTATTTGGGCAAAGCTGTGGTCTGTACTATTGACCGTTGCACTTTTCATTATCCTACTTTGTGGTAATTATGAACCAGTGCAGGTTTGACAATCCTACTTTATACTAATTACTAACGGTGTAGGTTTGACCGTCCTATTTTATACTAACTACTTACAGTTATAGATTTAACCATCCTATTTTGTATATTTTCGAGATTCATCGGTTTTTTTAAAATAAAAGGTTTATATATATATATATATATATATATATATATATATATATATCAACCATTATTTTTTAATTAAAAAATTAATTATATAAAAAGAATTTTTTTAAGACAAAAGGCAAGCAACTGCATCAAGCGTTTTTTTAGAAAAAGAAAAAACGGGAGAGTTTCTCCTGTTTATTTCATAATTTTAAAATTAAAAAAAAATTGAAAATAGGAAAAATTTTACCGTCACCAAACGTGCGTATTTTGATAAATAATTCCAAACATGCGTAATTTAATAAATATTTTTTTTAATATTAAAAAAAAAAGGCGAGTTTTTTGCTCTGCTGTAATTATTATATAAAAAAATGAAAATAATTAAATAGATATCTGTCTCGCTGCAAATCAAACTGTCAGACCTATAGAATCATATTAACCATGTCCCTCCTTTCGATCACATTGTCATCTGTCATGTCTCATTGATATCAACCATTAACAATATTCTTCCGGAGAGGTTATCCAGTCGGATTATTTTGAGGTTTTTGCTGAGTGCCCATCAGTTCACTCCCTTATTATACATACATACATACATTCGCTTCGGATTTTCTTTTCTTATCGGCGATTATTTTTGCGTGCTCTCTGCCTCCGATTTTCTTTTCAGGTCAGATTCCCCCAATTTTTTTTGGATACCGTTTTCAATTTTCGTTATTAGGTTTCTTTGTTGATTTTGTGGGTTTTCAACATTGTTCATCAGCAGCAGACATGGTTGTTGATTTTGTGGGTTTTCAACATTGTTCATCAGAAGGAAATATATAAACATGCAATAGAGATGTTAGAAAATAAGCTCTTCTCAAACTGCCAAGAAGTGAAAGCTGTCTGTCTTCTTGGTCTTCCCCGTCCCGTCGTGCCAATTTGTACCGTTATCATTCATGATTTAAGGAAACCATATTTCCTCCTCCTCCCCGAGTCCCCCCATTCTCATCTTCTCACATAGGGGATCTCATCATCACCATTAATATTATGTGGGATCTGAAAATTAATATTTTGATAATTCTATGTTGATTGGAGAATTATAAATTTGGGCCTGGAGATTTTATGTTTTTTTAAAAAAATAAAGATAAAAACAGTATGTAGCCTCAGATACGATATAAAAGAAAAACGATAAGATATGGAAAGCGCAAATAGTGCCACGCACCTGTTGATGCCCATTGAAAACCAGATTAGAAAATTAGCTCACCTGTCATATATATATATATATATATATATAATATGATTTTGTCCATCTGTTTCGATTTTATCAATTGAGTTATTAACTAAAAAATCCAAACTATCTTCTTGTCTTTAGTTTTTAGTTTTTAATTTTTAATTTTTAATTTGTTTCATTGTTTGTTTGTCTTGTCTGTCTTAGACATGGAGGGGCGTGCTGATTCAAGTCTATATCCTTTGCACCGTTCCAAGACACTGCACCTGGTTTAGATCAAATTCTCAAAAGAAACTTATTTGTTCGTTTTAGCTTATTAAAATATTTTACTCTTTCTATTAAACACAAAATTTTTAATTTGGTCATTCTATCAATTTTTTATCAATTTTTTGTAAGCCACGTGATGTAAAACCTTTTAAATGCTTACGTAGTAGTTCATATGGTTTCATGTAGTCAATTTTATTATTTGACATGTATCATTTAAAAAGTTTATAAATTTTATTAAAAAAATATGCAGAGAATCTCATTGATATCATTAGTTTTTAAGACACAGTATTATATTGCTTATAAATATAATATGTAGCATGCTATGCCTATGTGGTAAAATTGCACAGATTGCTTTGCCACATTATCATGACAGTAATGCTTACCTGGGTTAATTTGTGACATTTAATTAGTAGAAGATGATTAAAAGATCGACTTACATTTTGTGTTGAATTAAATAATTTAAAAAAAAAATTTAATGTAATGAGCAAAATATAAACCTTATTTTTCAAAGACAAATTTAACTCATACTTTCTTTTAACCAAATTTGTTAAATATGTTGTTGCAAGGTGCGACATGCACAGGGTATTCATAATGTGGCTGGTGAAAAAGATCACAAAGCATATTCATCTCCGAAGTTTTTTGATGCTCACATCACCCCTCTAGGCTGGAGTCAGGTAAGGATGATGTCTTCAAATTTACTATTAATAATACAACTTTTTTCTTCAAGGTAAGTCTTGCCTTCAAATTTTATTTTATTTTATTAAATATATATTTCTTTAAATAATATGTTTAATTATTTAACAATAATTATATGAAAGTATACGCATGCCCTTTATCTCTATTTCTTTAGACAATTTAGATATTTAGGTTGTTGTGCAATTTCAAGCATTTTTGGTATTATTCAAAATCTAAAATTTTGTTGCGGCTTAATTTTGCTAGTATTTTTAAAAGTTGCAATATTATAATTAATTCATTATTTGATTCAAATTCTCATAACATTTGAATTAACTTATGATTTTTTATATGTTCTCAATTTTATTGTAACATGTTTTATTTTGATTTTAAAATTTTTAATTATTTACTTTCACTGTAAATAATTTTTGGATCCCCTCTATAGAGTGACGTGGTGACAGTTTGGATTGTATGCCTGTTCATGCATGATGCTTGGTTTTTGTAAACTTAAATTCACTATGAAAAGATGCAAAGGAAAATTTTGTTTTTGGAACATGCTAAACAATGAAGAGTTCATAACCATTTTTTATTTTTTAATTTTATTTTTTCTCTGTGGTTACATCATAGTGCTGGTGGAGTCGTGGACCAATTGCACATAGTATAAGTTAGGATTTATCTTAATTGAGTTGAGCATGTTAACGCGACAGGTTGATAATCTACGGGAGCATGTTAATGAATGTGGGCTTGCTAAAAGGATTGAATTAGTCATCACTTCTCCTCTCTTAAGGTATGAGCTTTGTTAAGGGTAAATTTTGTAAAAAAATTCTTTTACATATAAACTAGTCCTCATTTAGAATTCCTATTTTTCCTGTTGTCATCCTCCTGTCCTGTATACTCTAACAAGTCTACTTTGCTTGTTTTTAAGTATTAATCAAAAGAAGTATACAAGATCTATTGGTACGTTCATGATGATAATCATGATATTGATCTTTTTGCCAAGTGATATATATAGTGAAAATTTATCTACCTACCATGTAAATCTGGGAGGCTCATTTTTGGAACGCAGCTGATAAGTTGTCACAGACGGTGGAAGGTGGTGGGAGATGAGATTGGACTTTGGAGGAGTGAAAGCTGAAGCGGTTACTGCCCTTGAAGTTGGAACGGACTTAGGTCCTCGATCAAGGGTTGTTTTTAATTGGTCTCAAAACCATATATAACTCTTGCCAGGCTACAAATGGTTCTTCTATATAGAGCATATATTACTGTATAAAACTGACACTCCAATCTGCATGCCTCATGTAATTTTTCTTTTTTGGTAATATATAATCACATGTTACAGGACAATGCAGACAGCAGTAGGGGTTTTTGGAGGTGAAAGCTATCTGGATGGAATGGATGTTCATGTTCATCCTCTCATGATAGAAAATGTTGGGAACAGTAATCGTTCTGCAATTTCAAGTCTCAATTGCCCACCATTTATAGCTGTCGAAACTTGCAGAGAACGCTTGGTATAGTACGATATTTATATTGCTCATTTGTTGTATAAATTACGAGGCTGTCATTCAATCCAGTTAAAAAATAGTTTTGAATTTTCTTGTCATTTATCTCTTTAAATTGATAGTATATATAGTGGCTTGTTATTATGTCACATCATTTGGATATGATGTTATATATCTTTGTCTTTAAATGGAAGTTAACCGCGCGTGTTTCGTGTTGTTATGCATAAGGGAGTCTTAATTTTCAGTTTAATGTCATTATCTATATTCTGGGCCGGTGTGCCGCATCATATCATGCTTGTTTTACAAATTTTCTTTACAGCCTAATTAATATTGTTTCTTGCTCAAGGGAGTTAACCCATGTGATAAACGGAGAAATACAAGCGAGTACAAGCTTCTTTTCCCTGCAATTGATTTCTCACTGGTTAGCTTGTTATACAGCTTATTTAATAGAAAGTAACTGAATATTGTTCAACAGTCAAAATAAAAGGAGTAAAATGAAATATATTATTTTCTACTCTTTTGATCTGTTGAACTATGTGAAGTTTTAAATTACATAAAAGGCTTGTAAATCTGTTGTTGATGACATTGCAGATGGAAAATGAAGAAGATATTCTATGGGATGCTGATAAACGAGAATCAAATGAAGCACTTGCTACTAGGGGATTGAAGTTTATCAACTGGTATAGTTGCTTCTTGTGTTGTAAATCGTTAAATGATTATATATATATAATAAGCCATCTATCAAATACTTTTAGGTAATGCCAATGATCTATTTCCTTACATTGTAATAATCCTTTGAAAGAAAATGTAACATAAGACTTAACGGAATATTCATTTTCCTTTGTTTTATTCAAGTGAAATGATATCTGAAGTTGAATTAAATCATTTTCTCTCTCAGGTTGTGGACTCGACCGGAGAAGGAGATTGCCATTGTTACCCACAGTGCTTTCTTAGAATGCACGTTGCAGATGTTTGGAAATGATTGTCATCCTTCCATTAAAAATGAAATCAATAAACAGTAAGTTAACCTTTTTTTATGAGGCATGTTTGATTAATTTTGATTTCAAAGTAAATGATTCTGATATGCTTAGTTTTTTATTTATTTATTATTATTTAATTTTTTTTGAGATTCATACTTCTATTCAATGCTTGACGTACAACCTGTTGTGCAAGTTTTTTTTTTTGGGAGGGGGAGGGGGGGGGAAGAGCTGAAAGAGCTAATTTTATTAATAAGAAAAAAAGGTTTACAAAAGTTCAAAGATTACATCACAAAGAAGAAAAACAAAGCAAAAGAAGACAAACAACAATAAACACAGGAAAGAGAAACTAGAAAACAAAACCATGCTCAGAAAAAGACTTCATGATCCACCCTGCGGTCACGGCCAGACGAGAAAAGAGGTTTAGACGGTGGAGGTTATTCCCAAAGCAAATATGGCTAAGGCAGACGCTGGACCATTCCAATGAGAAGGAATGGTGATCATAGAGGATTACCCACAATATGAAGCAAGTGAGAGATGTCGGAAAGATCCTGCTCAAACCGCCAAGTGGTAGGATTACGGCCATCCAACAGAGCATAAGATATATCATGGTTGCAGTGAAGGATGCGACGAATATCCAGATGCCGATCAGAAGAGGTCCGAAGAGCAATGCAAAGAGCTTTGACACCCGCTTCAAAATGAGAATCTGCTTTGAATGTGCAGCAACCTTATAGTAGTTATGATTTGAGATAAAAAAACCCTGACTTACCAAGCTTGTTGTTGTCAGTCCATCTGTGGGCATAAAAGAGAAAGAGGCGGTCAAAGATGGAGAAGTTATTGAGGAGGAGCCTTCGTCCCAATAGAGAGAAATTTTCCTGCATAAATTCCTGGATATGGATAACAGCTTTGGAAGGAATGTTAGAAAACTTGGGTTTGATATTGTTGAAGATGAGATCACAGCGAGCCTTCCACAAAAACCATATAGTGGCAGCAATAACAGATACAGTATGAATAGAAAAGTTATAATCAGAGATCCATAAACCAGCAGAAATTAAATCAGGGAAGGAAATATTAATGCCAAGGTTATAGTTTAGCAAATTCCAAACCAACTGTGCACAACGGCAATCTAGAAAGATGTGATCAATGGATTCATATTCAATGTTGCAGAAAACACAAAGTATGAGGTCCAATATTGATGCTATTAAGAAAATCAGTAGTAGAGATGCAACCATGAAACATAAGCCAGATAAAATGCTTAACGCGCGGAGCAACATGCAACTTCCAAAGCTTATCCCAACCTCGCCAAGCCATAGTTGAATCAGAGTTGTGATTTAAATGATAATAGATGGCAGAAGATATTTTAAGGTTGGAGGAATGAGGTTGCCAAACCCAGTAACTATTTCTCTCACAATCATAGGCACTAATGCAAGGAATCAAAGGACCTAAGAAGTTTCCAAAAATTAAACAGAGAAAACCATGATTCCACTGGCCATTATCAATCAAATCAGATAAATGATAAGCATTCATATCAGTGTTAACATTTAAATAAGTAGGCTTGAAAGCAAGAGGAATTTCAAATAACCAAGGATCAAACAAAAAAGAAGTCTGAGTTGGATTAAAGGATTTGATCCACAGATTCCGCTTAAGAGTGCTAGCTGTTCTACATAGACCTCTGAAAAACCAGGAGCAATTTGCAGGGATATGATCAGTCCAGAAGTTAAGACGACCGTACTTATGGCGACCAATATCAACCCAAAAGATAATATCTGAATTCAGGTATTTAAACACGTTTTTAGCCATAAGGGAAGTCTTGGCATAAGAGAGGTTACGAAGACCCAAGCCCCCCTCAGATTTACTGTCAGAAATACAACTCCAATTCACGGCATGGATGCCCTTTCCATTGCCCCCTTTAAACCAAAAGAAGTCCCTGACCAACCTAGAAATCTCCTGGAGAACCGAGTCAGGAACAGGATAAGCAGACAAATAATAGGTGGGAATAGAGAGAATAGAAGAGTTGATAAGGATGGACTTAGCAGCAGAGGAAAGTTTAGAAGTTTTCCAGCGGGAGCACAAATTTTTAATCTTATCAATCATGGGTTTAAAGGAGAGAACACTAAGTTTTTAGGAAAGCAATGAGAATGCCCGGATAAGTCATAGGAAACCGGGCCTCGGGAGAAGCCGTAGATGGAACATATTCTCTTAGCGACATGTTTATTGAACCAGGAAAGAAGAAAGATTTGCGTTTTAGTTTGATTAGGACATTGACCAGTTAAACGAGATTAGATGGAAAGACAAAGTTTTATATTATGGACAACGATCCGAAGCTTTGGTAATCAAAATAATGTCATCAAGAAACATTAAATGATTAAAAATTTGAATTCATGGCACAATCAAATCCGTAAATCATATTAGAAGAAAGGGCATGATTTAAAAATGGTCGAGAAATTCGGGCATGAAGAATGAAGCAGAGGGAGGATAAAGGATCCCCTCGACGAATACCCTCTAGAGGATTGGAACCAAGGAAAAAGGGACACCATTAACCAAAAATAGAGAAGGAGGAGGAGTGAAGGATAGCTCGGATCCGTGAAATCCGTGTCTCGTGAAACTTCATCTTAGTAAGGGTTGCAAGAATTGCACTCCAAGCAAGAGTATCATAAGCCTTCTCAATATCAAGTTTAATAAGCATCCTAGGGGGGCTATTACGATCAAACTCAAGGGAATGAACCACCTCCTGATCAGCTATAATATTATCAAAAGTACCTCTTTCCGATATGAAACTAGCTTGCTCTCTACCTACCAACATAGGAAGAACAAGCTTGAGTCGATTGGAAAGAAGTTTTGAGATAATTTTATAGCAGACATTGCATAACGAAATGGGGCGATAATCCGAAACCAGTCGGGGATTCAATTTTTTAGGTACAAGAGTAATATAAGTTCTGCCCCAGGAGGAAGGGAGGTGAGAAGTGTGCAAAAAATGTCTAACAGCAGCAACCAAAATATCACCAATATCATCCCAAAAAAATCGATAAAACTCAATATTAAACCCATCCGGACCAGGAAATTTACCGGTAGGAAGATCAAGGAGAGCAAGATAAATTTCCTCCTTTGTAACTTCCCGGATAAGATGTTGGCCAGAATCAAAGGGAATACTAGGATAATCATCAGGAAGCACACATAGAGTAACATTAAAATCATCATGAGAATGAGAAATAGGACTCGACCAAAGAATAGAATAAAAATTCATGAAAGCATGCTCAATACTAGAATGATTAGAATGACAGTTACCAGCAGGGTCTGGAATGTGAGATATGAAATTGTGATGGGCCCGAATGCGAGCAGATTTGTGAAAGAAATTTGTATTTTTGTCACCATCACAAACCCAAAGGAGACGCGCGCGCTGAGCCCATTTGATAGAAATTTGACGTTGTATAGCTGCAAGTCTAGCATACTGAACAGACAGGTTAGTTTGAGAAACAATATTATCATCCATATTTTCTAAATTATTAATAGTGGTTTCTGTCTGTTTAAGAGCAAAGTCCAAAGAATTAACACCAATATGCGTCCAGGAGTTAAGTTTAAACCGAGTGCAAGAGAGTAAATGTGAGAATATGTGAAGAGGATTACCATGAGCAGGAGACCGAAAAGCTTCTCTAACAGTATCATGACAACCAGTAAACTCCAACCAATAATTTTCAAATTTAAACAAATAACGAATAGAAGTATCATACAAAGAGACCGATAAAACAAGAGGAGAATGATCCGAGAAACTGCGAAAGAGATGGGAAAGAGAATAATTCTTAAACCGAGAGATCCAGTCTAAGTTAACAATACAGCGATCTAAACGAGCCCAGCGACGAGCTAAACCACGCTGATTATTGCACCACTTAAAGGGGGGGGGGGCAGAAGAGTTAAGATCAAAAAGATTATTAGAGTCGACAAAACTACAGAAAAAAGAGGCTTTTCGGGAATAGTAATAAAAATGACCACCCTTGTGTTTATTAGGATGAAGAATGGAATTGAAATCGCCGATGATAAGCCAAGGGAGATGAAAAGACAAGATTTTAGAAAGTTCATTTCAAACCGCACATTGAGAAGAAAAACGACTAGAATTATAAACAACAGAAATAATAGAGCTAGAAAAATAGCTAGAAGAAATCACCAAATGAAGAACGCGGCGAGAAGAGGCAATGGGAGACACCTGTCCCAGACCTTTCTTCCAGCAGACAAAAATGCCTCCAGAATAACCCTCCGTGAGTATGGAAGCCCAATCCCATGAACTAGAAATTTTATTACAGAACTTACCGATCCGAACAGAGTTAGCTCTGGTTTCCACAAGACATAAGATAGCAAGATCATTCTGACGAATAAAACGAAAAATACGGGCAAGGGTTTCCCGGGAGGAGAGACCCCTACAGTTCCGGCAACAAATTTTCTTAGTTATCATCAAAAATAAATTTAAAGAGAAAGTAAAAACTCCCTGAAAAAGGATACATAGTGAAGACAGTCACTGATGACTGGATTCACCCATCTCTAGGCGTCCCTTCTTTAGGATTTCCACATCTAAAAGAGAACCCTTGCGAATAAGAGCGACCCGCCGGGCTTCCTCTTGATACTGATCTAGAGTCATGAGGTCATCAGGTTCATCCTCCTCTGACATATGATCTTCTGAAGCCTCAGAAGCATCATTATCGTTGTCACTATCTTCCTCCATAGAGCCGTCGACCAGAGCAGCAGTAACATGATCAACAAGTTTGGAATGGTCTGGGTTAGGATTAGGAACATTGGGGGAGGGATCTTCAACTAGAGAAGACAGAAGGACAGGGGGTGGGGATCGGTGCCTTCGATCCAACGGCTCGCGAGCCCTGGGAAAGAGTTGTTAAGTTTGAGTAAGTGGACGGGGATTCTCCAACGGGATGTGTGAAGTGACAGGAGAAGGCGCAGCAGAGGGTGGAGTGAAGTCCCAATGAACATTGGGAGAATGCGACTCAGGGTCTCCAGGCACCATTGGCAAAGTAGTGGGTGGGGCGGCAAAGTCGATGATTGTCGGAGCGACCAGACCGGCTGAGGCACGGGAATCGTGCAACATGGCATGGGAGCCGAGACGCCGCCCTACTAGCACCACCTCACGCCCGCCACGTATCGTGAGCAAATGGAGGCACCTGGGGAGACCGGTCATCGCTTTCGGAGCGGCCGCTAATCCCTCGACCCGCTGGGAGTGCGAACACTGCCACCGCGGGAGCGGGAAGGACCTCGCCGGCGAGAGACGAGCAACCATGGTCCATAATCCGTTGCTTCCTTAGGGGCCTAGGAAGCCAAAGGGGCACTGGTTACAGGGTCTGGAGAAGGGCAAGGGACTCTTGGATCGACTCCAACATCCAAGGGAGAATGCATCTGTCTGACCTCCTTCCCTCGATGAGCACGAGGGGGCTGAGAGACACTAGCATTTCCGGTTGATGGAGCACAATTGCAAGAATTTGAACCATGCCCGATCATACCACAGGAGTAACAAAAAGTTGGAAGGCATTCATATTGCACAACTACAAAAACGCGATGATCATCTCCAAGCCAGAAGCCCTTGCCGAGAGGTTTGGAGAGGTCAAGTTCAATACAGACTCTGGCATATTTGGTACGGGTTAGAGAGAGTGTGAGTTCATCAACTTTCATAAGCTTGCTCAGATGACCAGTGATAGTATCAAGCATATCGCCACTCCAGAACTCAATGGGTAGGTTATGGAGTTGAATACATATAGCAGCTGTAGTAAGTTTGGTGAAGGTGGGTTCAAAGTATGGCCTCCAAGGAGACAGCTGGAGTATAATGCCATTGATGATCCAGGGCCCTTCAGAGAGAAGACGCTGCACAATAGACTGGTTAGAACATCTTATAAGTATAAAACCATTAGGAAGGTCTGAGATAAGAATTTCTCCTATGTTTTCCCATTTCTGCTGTAGAATGGTCTTCACTTGCTCAAACAAAGGGGGCTTTCCAAAGAATTTACCGTAAAGGGAATACTGGAAACGAAGGTGAGCTCGATTCAGGGTATCACGGTCGAGTTTAATGAACTCCGAGGTGGTTTCTTTGAGCTTGTTAAGGACTGCTGGGTTGTGGAGGGGAGAAGTCTCTTGGGACGAGGTGAGTTTGGAGGCAATTTGAGTCCAGGTGGGGGGAGAGGGACGCTGTGGATCAGACGGGGAAGCAGACCCCCCGCTTGCCATGGCAAGAGGGGGAGAGAAGAGGGGAGAGAGACAGAAGCAAGGGAGGCAAGCTCAGAGGAGAGGCTTCGTTAGCATCTAGAAAATCTAACCTGTTGTGCAAGTTGTTATACTTTGTGTTTGCTTAGTACGAAGAATGCATGCTGTGCAAATAAAGAAGAATATCAAGGACAAGTATTCGTATGGGTGAACTTAATTTGAACACAAAAATATGAATAAAATTAATCTTGAAATGCAAATTGATAGATTTGGCTTGAAAAATACCATTCTGCTTTCCTTTAACTACCAAGTTTCCTTTTGCTTGTTATATGTTCTTGATTTATTTGGAAATGACACTGGTCTGAGTGTTGTTTGACGGTTTTGTTTGTTCTGCCTGGATTAGCTTTGCCAACTGTGAACTCCGTTCGATGGTGCTGGTTGATACAAAGTAAGTACCTTTTGTTTGTATTTATTTGTGGGACAATATTCATCAGTTCATAATGTTTCTGAGCTGATGCTGCCATTTTGCAGCATGCTAGCGATGGTGGATACCTCCAGTAGCAATTATCCTGGACAGAAACCTCATGGGCTTGGTCTGCCAAGTGATGTAGCTCATGAGGAGCTCCCCAAGAAAGAGGATCAGAATTACACCTGTTACTGTTGGATATTGTAACAATATATGTCCAGTCCACAAAGCACAACATAACAAGCATTCTTTACTTCTTACTTTAATGCATGTTTTATTGCATGTTTCATGGCATGTTTTAGGGTCTTGCCATGTTTCTCATTCTTGAGTACCACCAATTTCTGATACTGGTCTTCCCAATATATAAGAACTAAAACCACATGTAGACTCCTATTTGATTTACTTGTTCCAAATGCAAAAGTGTTCATAATGTGCTCTTAGAGCCTTATATATTGAAAAAAAATTGTAACAGATTTGTTATAAAATATGTAAAAATATTTTAGGCATATACAGGGACTTTATAAGGGATAGATCCCTTGCAATGGGAGTTTTTGGCAAACATAAGGATTTGAATTTGAAAACTGCTTAAGTGACTCCAGCCTCTACTAGTTAAGACCAATTATGCTTGATTTTTATATATATATATATATATATATATATATATCAATCCAAAATGATGCTTGAGTTCTTAGATAACAAATAATTGCTTCCAAAAGAAAGGATTTTTATATGTCATCCAACTTAATCTGTGAATGGATGCAAGAAAACAATGTGGTTTTCTTTCATGATGCACATTATTAGCATATGTGCTTATATCAGTATTTTCATTCCGGTTAAAGTGCATATTTCCCTGAATTGGTTTTTAATTTGTAAAGGTCGAGAGTAGAAGCCGCCAATTATTTCCCAGGAGATGGCAAGGAAATCCTTTTTTGTTTTTTAGGCTTGACTAGTACGGTACGAAAGCAAGTCCAAGGAGTACATGTTCCCGGGATGAAGTTGTGTCTGAAAACTAACAGTGTAAAACGCACAAGAAGGAGAAGAAAGAATAAAAGAAAGAAACACACAGACACACAATTTACTCTTGATACATGCCATTATTACAGCCTTTAAGTCCTGATTCACAATGCGAAATTCATCTGAGCTTTTTTGTTTACATTTTAAATAACCAGCCTGTGAAGCTTCTTTATATATCAATGATAAGTTGCATCTTATAATCAAATCATTACTCCAAGAAAAGACAAGCACACAAACAGTAGCTGACCGAAGGCAATGGTATTAGGAATATAAGAAACTTGCTTGCAAGCAAGGACTTGGAACTGTGTCAAGTACATATCCTGGTAGATGCATGATACATCTACTTGAGGACCTCCACCGAACTTAGAATATCATAAAATGTTGAAGGCCTGTTCCTTGTTCTTGAACAGAGCTCCTGAAAATCAACAAAAATATTTGCTCCTAAGCATTATCAGTAGTAAAAAGATCAAGAATTGGTACCATCAAGGATAAAAGTGCAGGCAGTCTGCCCAGGATCATATGTGGTATATTCATAAATTTAGATACATCCAAACAGCTATACTCTTTTGCCTAAACCTGGATAATTCATCATCATCTAAACCAAGAAATATGCTATTTGTGCAAAGCAGACTTCCCAATAACTTGCTCATCTGAAAACCTATGTGGCCTGGTACGTGTCCAAGAAAAGGCAATAGTTGTTAATCATACGGGAAGTCTATCAAGGTCCTCTAAGTTTGTACAAGCAGATTGAAAATGATTATTCAGATTCATTTTCATTATTTCAAAAAGCATACCTCAATTGCAGATGCCGCCCTCAGGATGGTAGCCTCACCCCATGGACGACCTATTAGTTGTAAGCCTATTGGAAGTCCTTGTTTGTCATGACCAACCTGAATTTTCGAAGCATCCATCAGTACATATAGACATACACAAGCCTACAGTAAAATTAAATGCTAAAATCTGGAATGTATAGCATCTCATCTTACAATGCAAGCTCAACATCTTTGGTTTTGTATCTAAAGTGCTGCTGGCAGCTAATAGGAGCATCATGTTCAAAGTTTTCTTTCCCTCAAATCAGATTCACTCAGCTCTTACAGCTAACCTGATGGTCTTAGGCTAAAATTCTAGTTCAGTATCCAAGAGTCCAGACGTGATGTAAGTGATAATACACCATGCATATTTCCACAAAAATAAGATTTTATTTTAGAAAGCCAAATTACACAGAATTTTCATTATCATTTTTATTTACTATGTCTTACCTTAGTTTTAGTTAGTTTGATTCCATTTCTTCTTACCTACATCTAAGGTTAGTGGTATAATATCACATATTAACACCTAATGACTTTGTTCATCGTTTGTGGTCTTCTTTGCATGAGTGTGGTGAAAGGATTTCAAATTTGGAGTTCCTCGTTTAGTGTGGAGGAGATAACCTTGCAATGAGATTACCCCTATATGTATAACTTGTAAGCAAGTATCACAAAATCAATTGATAGCTTACTATTCTTTAGCTAAGTCAATCAACCTCATGCTTCTAAGCTGACTTGTGCTTTCCAATCTATATGGTCGATGACATCAGGCTAAAGTTTTATGGTATCAAGTAAAACACCAATTTATGAATTTATGGTATATCAGAGAGTGTATTACTTTCCCCTCGTCAGCAAGTTTGGGATAAGAATATAACAGTGAATTCCCCTATCAATTTCATCAGCTAGTCACAAATGCAATTGATGTTGCCAGCTTTTGAATGACTGTTATTACCCACTTGGTAATATCAGAAACAGGTAAACAGGATGCTTCTCTTTGCAGACTAATCCAATTTATTCAGGCTAATTGCGCTCGTAGACGTGTTTTTGGTTGAATAAGCAAAGCCTGCACCAACCACAGTAAGTATATGCTAGTGGCTTGCCTGTGGCAGTTCTCTATTATCTACCTACAAGTTTTACTGAGGGAAAATACAGTTGTATCACTGCCTGAAACTACTCAGGATGTGAGGAATAGAAAATGTGTCCTTCACAAGTAACTTGCCAAATATATATCATGCAACAAATATACCATAAATGCAAATAAAAAGCAAGCTTTAGCATTTGGAGGAAAATATAACAATAAAAAGGAAATTTTAGTTACTGGAACAGAAATTGCGGGAAGACCAAGAAGATTTCCAGCTATTATGAATCGCATTAGATAACCTGTCAAGTAAGAATGAGATTGTCACATATCAACAAAAGAGTAATGTATGAAGTAGACTTTATGGAGTTTGCAGCCTAAATAACAAGGAAAAACATACCAGAATCCATTTGATATAACTATACCAACAAAGAGCATCCACATGGTAAAGGAGAGAATGTAATGAACAGGACATAATAATTTCCATGATCTTGGAAGCTTACGAAAGAGGGAGACAGGGATGAGGGAATAGAAACTTCTTTAGGAAATATGATCTATGAAGTATAGAAGAAAACTAGATAATAAATTTACTATGTAGTAAATGTAAGTTAACTGCAACTAACAAATAGTTATATGAAGCTGCACCAGAGCATCCACCAAAAGATTATGACTACATGCCACAATATAAAGCTAAATCTAGATAATGCATTATTTGATATCGCCCAATGGGCATCATCCCCCTATCTAATTTATCAATATGTCTCATGCGCAATTTCTTCTTTATGCCATTAACCTTGCCTAGTAAGAGAAAAACAAGATTGAGAATAGCAAAAACATTCAGCCAAATGATGAGCATCCAATAATGCAAGTAGCGGATCTTCAAAAAGAATACTTTTATTATTGACTCCAAAGATCCACTAAAATGGAACAGCAAACATACCAGATACTTCATAATTTGACTCTCCAGATGCCAGAGCACTTGTAGGTATTTTAGGTGCAGTCATGCTGTGTAGCGAGAAGAAAATTCAATTAGTGAATATCCTGAATGCAAAGGGCCAGTTCTATGTAGAATTCCTTCTGAAGCAAGTTGTCATGCACCAAGAATTATCATGGGATAGTGTGCAAGTCTTATATGAACAAAAATGAAACCCCAGACAAAGACCATCTTGTCCGGGAGTCAGGGAAAAATGGAAAATTATGTTGGTAGGAAAATGGATTTCCAAATTTGGTAGTATAGGCAAACTGCTGTGCTAACTTCCCTGACATATTCTTATGATATTCTACCAAAACAACAAAATAGATGATAAGTGAGCAAATTACCCAGTTGTTGGGGTCACTATAATGTCAACCTTCTTGAAAGCTTCCATGTGATAGTGCATTATCCTCCTCCTTTCATCACAGACCAAGTGCATGATAAATGAATAGAAGTCAAGACTCAATTCATCAAAAATCAATCATTTAAACCAAAAAATATGAATCAGTATGTCCACAGATATTTGGCATTGTATTGATTATGCTGCTTTTAATAAATAGCTTACCAATATAAGCACACCATAGATCATTTTCCAACCAAATAAGAACAAAGAGAGAACTAGAAATATTTTCCCCCTTGAAACTACAGTAAATAGAAATCAGTGGATATGCACATTATTCCTTACCATTTGTATTTACTGACTTGAAAGGGTTTTCAATTTTCATTATATCAAAAGATAAGCAAAGGCTTTCATGATGCATATCCTACCCTACTCATATGTATAGGACACAGTTATTCTCCTAAAAGTGATTTAGTAATGCTTTAATAATCAAGGTCAGCTTCATAATACTGTCAAATTTACCTAATTCGTTGGGCAGCAACATATTCTGCAGCAGAAAATGAGCGAAAAAGTGCAAGACTAGTACGGGTGTCAAGTGTTAACTCCACTCCTTTCCTACAGAGATCGCCCTTTGATTGTTGTCAATCTTGTCATTGAACTTATAGTGTTTGAGTAAATGGCATATCATAATAGATTCAAACAGCAGAATTAAAAAATTGATTCTTAGGTGATAAACCAAAAGAAATTTGAGACTCTGACTCAGTATTCACACCCGTCTTCACAATCGGGATTTAAGCTGCACAGAGATTCTGAACCAATTGAAACTACATGGGCAGTCCTCATCTCCTGCAGCTCTGGCAAAATAATCTCCATTATCTACAAAATAGAATAAAGATTAGCTTCTTAGCAAAAGAAATTGTGTAAACAGTATAAATAAGCACATAGAAGCATCTGTTATGTACAATGCCCATCCAAATGGCAAAATAAGTGATCTTTTCCAGGGCTAAAAGCAAGAAATATATATTTTTGCCAAAGAAATAAGAAAAAAGTGACCCACACATGTCTGATGATAGACTCACTTTGCATCCATAGGTATCTGAAAGCTGATTAAGGACATCCTGACACTTATTGGAGATATCGGTACATATGACATCATTAAACCACTGCAAATAAAATTCAAGGCGTATAAACCTTATACTTAAATCTTGATAAATGGATAAAATCTGAAGGAACATAAACCATACCTCTGTATATTTCCCCAGTCTGAGAGACTGCAATGCATCTACATTATGAGGTGATGATAAATTGGGCAAACAAAGTGGTGCCTGCAAGAAACGGGAAATATGCTAAGGAATTTCCTTATAATATGTTTTTGAGATTTATAAATCAAATCGGTAAGTTATTAAGTACCAGGAAGTTTGATGATAAGCCACATAATTTTGGATCTATGACAGTTGCTAGAAATCCAGAACTATCATCATTGCATTGAAATATGAGGCAGTGATAGAGAGTGTGAAAATATTTGTTCTGGTTTTGTGGTCATTTTTCTAATCATTTAAATACAGTTCTGAAACAACTTGTGTCACATTCAACCACAACTAGCTCAAAATTAAGTATCTTTTTATCATCAAACAGGTTGCTTTATTTTTATTTTACTTCATCTTCCTCTTGGTTTTAAGTACCTCTGCAATTTCTCACTGTATTATCTATTTTTTAATGAAGCACTGGTGACCACGCTTCAGCAATAACTGAAAATTAATCCTATTGGCTGTAACATCAGATGCCACACAATGCCCTTGAGTTTTGACATTCTTAGATCAACGAGGTTGTGTGTCTTTAAAAAATACGCACCATTTCACCTTTGTTATGAACCCATATTATACAAAATGAGACAGATTCTAACAATCTTGATTGTGTCATACCCAAACACTAGAGACACATGATTTTCATCCACAAATATGAAATATAAACATATGTTGCTCTAGATTTTAACAAAATTTTTTGAAAGTGGGCAATAAAACCATGTGCATTTTTCCAAACAGAAGATAAGGTTATAGTAGTAACCGGGATGTAAACTGATTCTGTCATCTGGAGAGGATCCTGACATTGCCGCATAGCTGAAAAATTCCAGTAATATTAGAATACCATATAACAAGTTTGAATAGAAATATGACCTTGGTCTTATTGAGAGGTAAAAATAGTAGAAAACATACATCAAATTTCAGAACAATGAAAAATGTACTACATATCTTAAACTATGTGAAATGCCTTACATAGTTACAACTGAACCTCTATAAGTAAGATAAGAGGCTGTAAAGTTGACAGTGGTGGTTCAAAATAGGACATCATGATCAGAAGAAACATGTATTAGAGCATCATGCTGTCTTTATCTGTCATGCACCAATTCATAAAGCCTTCTGAGATTGAATTCTAATGCTTTCATTATGCAAGCCATTCTAAACATGAGCAGCAATAACCTCTATCTGATCCACAAGATATGTAAGATGATAATACCGTAATATGCATGAAAAGAGCTGCTGAAACCAATTTTCAAGATGGTGAGATATCACTTGTGAAATTGGGCCTACAAGGATGCTTGGGCATCATATGCAATAAAATAAGCCATTGCTGACAGTTTCCATTAGTCCGGTTGTGTGTGAGTATATGTGTGTCCTTAGCAAGGACCACACTAATAAACACCCACAAGTCATTGCTTATGGCTGCAATCCAGTCAAGCCTTAAGAGACTAATACTAATTGTGATCTACAGCAAATTGTTTAACATATCAATTGCTCATAAGTGCCCCCATATCTACTCTCAGTGTCTCACCCATGATCAAACAGAATAACAGTTCATGATGCTTTTAAGAATCGTAAAGGAACTTGTGTCACCAGTTTGAATATCAGGCAATATGGGATCCAGTCAGATATTTGGGAAGAAGTCTGCAACCAGCACATTTCACAGCACCACAGAACATATGCAGATTTTGTAAATAAAAATGACAACGATGGACCTTGCATCATACCAGTATAAAGGGAAAAGTTGGTTATTGAAAGTGATTATCTAAAGAGAGCAAAATATACGTAATCGCAAAGCTTCTCACCAGAAAATGTGATATCTATTAGGCATGCTATGATTCTATGTTCATACTTTACATGCGTAAAAGAAAATGATCAGTTTACTTTCTGTCTAAGATAATATATGCATATATTGTATATATTCAATCTATATGAAAATTCTTACATCAGCATGATATCCTCAACCGTAGCTGCAAGAGGAGAAGCAACTTCAACAGTCCCACAACCACACAGTGCTCTACAAAATGATAAAGATAAAAAAAAAAAACTCAGTTGGTCGTGCAAGGAAGAGCACTGTAAAAAGGTACTGATTTCAATGAATGACTTCACTCAAAACAAAAAGAACATGTTTGTCCAAAATCAAATATATGTCGGAGACCGTAAAAGTGTGGCAAAGAATATACAAATCATAAAGCAGACAAAAGAAATGCAGTTTTATGACAGAACTATGAAAAGGATTTAAGAATGTTTATGATTGCTTACACTTCAACATTTGCATAAATTGGAAAAGGTGCATTGTACATGATCATTGCCAAATCACTTTTCATCACTCACACAGCACATATGCAATAAATGTTTTAAAGTTGTTAATTTCCTTTCTAAAATTTAACATATGTGCATCACAAATTTTGTTCATCACACTATTATCATGTAAGTTGTGTGTGCCCACACACGTGGGCGTCCAGGATATATATTGGGTCCACCTCCCATGTTAGTTATAACTTTCTGTGGCTACACATATGAATTCTAAGAGTTCTCTTTGATATCTGCTCAATAATGTTTATCATGTTGTTGTTATTGTCATGTCCATAAAAGAGCCTTCATCAGAAAAGTCACTAGAGAACATGCTACCTTTTGGAAGAAAACTACAAAAACACTAGAAATCTAAGAAATATCACTAGAAATAGATCTCAACAAGAAACAAGTCAATGATGGAATAATTGTAATTCAAGAACACTACCCTTCCATGTCAGTCCGGCCATAAGTTGTCTTTAAGCCCACAACACCACAAAGTGAAGATGGAATTCTAACTGAACCTGTCATCATAAAAATAAAATAAATCAGCCGAGTAAGATCCAAACCAGAAAAGTACACATACCCTAAAATTTTGTTTATAGGAACCTCCGCCATCTGTCCCGACTGCCGCTGAACATAATCCAGCTGCTACAAGGGCTGCTGGACCGGAGGATGATCCACCTGTGTATCTGTCAATTGCGTGTGGATTTCTTGTTGTCCTGAGAAACCACTTGGAGACAACATATGAGTACACAGACAATTGTAATGATAAGAGAGAAGACATCTAATCACAATGTTCATTGGAACAGCTAAGGCCATCCCAACTAGAAAGCAAATTTCGATTGACTGTCTTGGAAATAATACAAACACACTAAATTCAAGCATCAAAGACTCGTGCATGTCATAAACATGTAGTCAGTGATCTAAATTCCTTTGCATCATTTTTTTTTTCCTTAAAGAAAGATTTATGAAGCTCGAAAGAGTTATAAAAAATATAGCCACTTATACACAAGCATATTCTTAACCTGATATTCTTTTTTGACAGAAGCATATTCTTAATCTAATATACTTTTTTTTAGTTTTTCCTCTGAATCAAGACGTTTTCAGCTCACCATGTCTCCTTCAACTCCTTATGAGCATATGTACAGTCATTTTGAATAGAAATTCTCTTAGTGGCAGTAAGCTACAGAACCAACCTATGCGATTCTTAAATTGACAGAATAACATAAAAACCTACCCATAATTTGGGTTGTTCCCAGTTGTCCCAAGCCCCAGCTCATGCATGTTTGCCTTCCCTATAAAAATCACTCCGCATCTCCGCAATCTAGCAAACACAGACTGCATCTCGCTTGACTGCGCGGACCTTGTGCATCCATGTTGTTGCACCTGATTCAAAACAAGGCTAGAGCTTGCTTTCACTGGGACAGAGAGAAAATATTTTCAGGGTTACCTTTGGTTGGATAAGGTAGGCAGTCTATATCATCCTTAATTGCCATAAAAATGCCATCTAAAACAGATACGGGTTTTCCTGGAAGGGCCACAGTAACAAAATATAAGCTGATAGAAAAGAAAAGAAAGGAAGGAGGAAAACATGAATATAATATACCTTCTAAAAACCTCTGTGTGGAAGCTGCAGCTTGTTTCCTCACATCTTCAGCATTGAAAGTGATCAATAGATGTAAGGGAGTCTTACTATTGCTGGAGTTTTCAATCGCTGAAATGATATTCTCTGCAACCTTGTTTCCATACAGGAGATGCATTCACTACTCTTCAGCAGCTAACAAGTTATAATAACTTTTTTTAGTAGTAGTAACTTACATCTGATGGGGTTGTGAGTTTGAGATCTATATGCATGCGCAAAGTCACGGATCGTCCAATACAGAAATGAAGAATGGGAGTCTGAGTTCCAGTGCTTGGAAGGATCATAAGAAGTAAGACACTCCAATGCTGGTTCTAGACGGTTGGGAGGGTCAGTCTCTTCATCCAGTACAATGATCCCAGATTCTTGCTCTGCAATGTTCAGCCTGGTCACTATGAGTTCTCTCCAAGGAAGCACAAATGATGTTATACCAGGAAATCAGTTGAATAAAGGGGAGTTAACATGGAAAGGAGGCAAAATTTCAAATTTACAGAGTTTTTGAAAGGTTGTAAACCTATTCTACATGCCAAAGGATATGAACTACCAATTATCCATGAAACGGAGTGTCATCCTCTCAGGATGAGGGAGTATAGTTATAGCAATAGCAAAATATTCAATGAAACATAAAGCAAAAACTGTGGCCAAAAGCTATACATATACAGGAGCACAGATAGCAAAGGATCATCCATTTGTTATTGAATAAGAATTCCAGACTCACAATTGGTGCCTACAAAGAGTAAATATATGCTGAATTTACCTTGAGGTGGAAACTCGGGTCGAAACATTGGTGGCTCTGGAATCACGGTACTCCATAGCAACTGCTAGTAATAAGATTGGTCTCCCGGTCATTTTTTTCAAAAATTCTCCACTTTAAGAAGTAGGATATACTACAATGACAGAATTGGATGAAGAAACAGAACCTGGGTAACATTATTCTGACGCTTTAAAACAGACAAGACGAGGGATCCTATCAGCGGAGTTTCAACAAGCCAAACGAAAAGTCTCAGCATGAATCCCGTCAGATGGGGAGCTGCAGAGGTCGTCATTAAACAAGCAATCAGTCTGCTGAACTTTAAACACAAGGACAGAGCCATAGAGGAAAGTGCTGTATGCTGGTGATAATACTGAGAAATAGAATTATTAAGGATCGGAAACAAAAACACCTTGGATTGGTTCCGGCTGATACTTGACGGCAGAGATATCGACCTCCTCGACGGGCAACAAGAAACGCTTCTTCCCCATCTCGCTTTGCTAAGCTCTTTCTCTCCAAATCACACAGCAGTTAGACTGAGATCAAATAGGAAGCGGCCGATAAATAGATAGATAGATAGATAGATATATAGAGAAATGGGAAATGGATGGTTAGTTACCACTACCACTACCACTGCCACTACCAGGAGGGAGGAAGCAAGAGTCGCCTCCCCTGTCGATATCTAAGTTTTAGTGGCGAAGGTTTTGATATATCCCCTCGGACAGTGAGGGAGCCTGGGATCTGGAACGGGTCTACGATCCACAGAGCGGAGAAACCCACGTCCTGACGACGACGAGAGGGAGATTGGGATGATGGGGACGAGTATCCACTTATTTATTGACTTGGTCTGGATGAACAAACAAACAAATAATAATAATAATAATAATAATATTATTATTATTATTATTATTATTATTATTAATAAACGATAGGGAAAGTTGATGAACGAGGCCAATGCCCGTGAGGAAGGAAGGAGTTAAGTCACGAGTGTGATATGTAATTCTGCTGCTGTGCACACGCGGGTGGAGCTGATTGGAGATGGAACCGCTGCGGGTGTCTGCCTCCTCCCAGCGTACAACAAGGGAAGGTTCGATGAGATTGGTCAGGACCGGCAGCAGTGGTAGGCCTCCTGCCCTGAATTGGCCTCCAGCAAATCAAACTGATTATAAATTTATAATGTGCGGTTGGTTACTGTCCACATATTATATCTTGTTACATGTTGATGAATGAATCCATGCTCTCATTTATTTCTAATTACTCCAAATCGAAGCTAAGAAAATACTGCATAGACTTCGTCAAGATTGGAAAATTAAAGAAAGAAATAAATAAATATAGAAGTGAGTGCCGATGTGGACTATATATATATATATATATATCATAAATCAAAGATTATCAAAGACAAAGTCAACATTCAGCATTAAATTGTGTGATAATCATAATATAATAAATTCATTAAGCTCATGTAAAGTAAATGTAAATGTGAAAAAAACTCATTACCAGAGAAAACATTATGAAAAAGTAGCATAACCACCACCTGAATATCAATCAACAGAAGATCATTTCAAAAGGTGCAGTGAGAGTAGAAGTATTATAGGAAGATTCTCATTTATTTAGCAATTTGATAGGAGCTGCATCCATGTTGTTAAAAATAATTAAGAGGTTTATGTGATAATTGAGTTATTGTGATTTGTGAGAGGTGAGAGGGAGAAAAGAATAGACTAAATAAATTGAAATATAATGAGCAATTATACAATAATATACTCATGTACATTGGATTACTTCCAAGAGTTCTAACATAAAATCATTTATAATTACATTATCAAATGAAAAATTTTATTTTAATTAATGATATGACTAACACTGTCTTTCATAATATATTTAGATATTAGACATATTTCTATGCTTAGCCGTACGCTTTCTTCCTATTATATTCAAAGGCTTAAATGCATTATTTGGTGATCTCCGCAAATTATAAGATATAATGCATTATATTCATTTTAATTTAAAGATGTATATTAATGTTTTTATAATATGCCTACAAAATCCATTTAGGCTATATAAATTACAAGGCATCCATACGGTAATGCACCAATATATTTTGTTTTCTGGAAATTATTTAATACTCATCATCTCCTTAGAATATATATATATATTATAGCAATCCTATATGCTATCACAAGGTTTTTAAAAAAAATACTTTAAAAATTATATTTTCCAAAATTGATAAAAAATTTAAAGTCTTTTTATTTTTAAATAAAAAATTAAATGTTCTAAAATTTTAGATTTTATTTTTTTTTTTTAAAAAAAAAGACACATCCGCTACAAGGTGGAAAAATACATAACTTTTCTAATGGATGATGTGGCGTATTATATCACGTTTAACATGTATGTCTGTTATGTAAGTCAAAACACATTGACTTCAACATTAAGTAATTAAAAAAAATTAAATACATGAGTATATTGTCATCTGAGTGTCTTGTAAATTATAAGGGTCAAATGAACTTTATATGGAAAAGATACGAGCCCTAATAAATATTTTAAAATACAATAAATGATCAATCATGCATTTAAATCTACCAACATATTTCTATCTCAGACATTGAACCTCTTAATATATCAAAATACTCAATATATATATATATATATTGACAAAGCTCAACATATTTTAATAAATATAAAATATGAAAAATTAAATATACTATTTTCCGGCATTCTACCATGTTTAAAATTGTTGACTAAAATAAACAATTACATCTAGTTGAGTTAAGTAGTAAATAAATAAATAAGTTTTTACTCATTATTCAAGTAAATTCAAGTGACTATAGAATTTGATCTAATTTTGTTGATTTTTAAAGATATATTATATATATTTACCTATGAATAAATCATTTTGTTGCAAAGGTAGTTCAAGGATGAGTATTTAACTACTTTCTATTTAATTTATTTCACTTTTCTTTTTTTTTTTAATGAATTTATGTAGTTTGGTTACTTTAAAATTGACCACTAAAAGTAAAAAAAAACATGATTGTGTTTTTTTAGCCACCTTTTACCCTTAAATTGATTTGGTTGTTGATGGGCTAGCCCCATCATACATAATTCATTACTCAAAACAATAAATTCTTCCATATATTTTATAAATTTTGCAAACGCATAGATTTTGAAATTGAGTGAAATATATATGAAATTTTTTTTAACATAAATAAAAAATTTATATTCACTGTAGAAAAAAATTATGGATAAAATATAACATTAAAAGATTAGTTGAACATGTTTATATTAATAAATAAGAATTCAACAACAAAAAAACGTGGGCTAGCCCATTGATAACTATTTTGAATTTGAACCTCTCAAATTGTATTGCTCAACTTGCATTGCACTTAGCCCTTGTTGTGTGAGCAATATTTTTTATTTCCCCAGTCAAAAAATTAATTTTTTTTTTTTTTAAAAAAAAAACCCAACAACTTCAATCATAAATGGCCACATTGGAAAATTTGTAAACTGAAAATCAACTAGGTAAGCCTGTTATTGGGCTTTCTCAATTATGTGAGAAAGGCTGGAGCTGAGGGTTATTTGAATGTTGACTACTCAGGTCCATTTGTACGAGCATAGTCTTCTCTCACCATATACTTGAGTAATTAGCTGAAGCACAAATTTTGATGTTTTGGTTGAAATGTTGCGCCATTTGTGAACCCCAATTTAGGTAAGAGAAAAAACGTGATTTGAACACTTATATATTTCTACAGAGACAATGCATTATTTTCTATAATTAACTTAGAAGAGTGAAGACCCTCCCAAAAAAAAATAAATAAATAAATAAATAAATAAATAATTAAAAAAATTAGAAATAAAAATACAAAAAGGAAACGGGTGTTTGGTTGGTGTCTCACTCGGTACTCGCCTATCCTGGTCTGGTGGTGTCGTCGCTCCGACATCCGAATGATGGCCGCCATTTGCGCTACCTAGTCTTCGCTCACAACAAGGCGCCTCACAAAGAGGCTGCGTCTGCGTGGTAATAATGATATCATCAATCTCTCTCGTCGGCCAAGGTTTTGTAGCATTTGGTCTGGTTCGCCAAACCGGCACCGGATCTTCATCGGATCCCAAGGCTCTCCTTGCGTAGACGGTAGATCCCTCATCCTTCACTTCTTGGAAAAAGTGCGGTAGATAATAAAAAAGAAATAAAAAAGCCAAAGCCAAAGCCAAAGCAAGATAGTCAGTCATCCTCAATCAGCGCATCCATCCATTGCTCATAATTCGATGCTTCTTGTTGTTGCTGCTGCTGCTGCTGCTGCTGTTGCGGAGGAGGAGGCGGCGGCGGCTGGCGGAGTAGTATAATGGCATCGATCCGCCGCACGCTGTCCCCTGCCAACCATGAGCGGCGCGTCCAGATCCAGAGGTCCTCGCCGCCCAACCTCTCCTCTTCTTCTCCTTCGCCTTCCCCACACCTCTTCCACCGCATCCTCAATGACGGGTTCTCTCTCCCTCACAAGCAGCAGCCCCGCAAGTGGGCTCAGCAGCAACTCGCCTGGAAGAGATCCATCCTACGCTTCCTACTCTTCTTCATCGCTGGTTTCCTGCTTGGTTTTTCCCCCTTCTCCGGTATTCACGATCACGATCACGATCACGGTCTGAGTCTCCAAGACTTCTCCTTTGACGTTAGACCCCCTCCATCTACCCTTCACGTTGATGCCAACCTCGGTAGCAACTCCCAGTCCCAGCTGGATCTCGGCGGCGGGGACCGAACCATCGAGATCTTGAAGCCCGAGGGCGTCACAAATCTTGAGCTGGAGACCAGGACGGAAGACATTTCCAACGATAATGATGACTCCCTGGCCCCGCCGCGGAAGCTGCTCATTGTGGTGACCCCAACTTACAACCGCGCTCTTCAGGCATACTACCTCAACCGTCTGGGGCAGACACTCAGGTTGGTTCCCCAACCCTTGCTGTGGATCGTGGTGGAGATGGGATCCGCGTCTATGGAGACAGCCGAGCTGCTCAGGGGGACGGGAGTCATGTACCGCCATCTTGTCTGCGAGAGGAACTCGACCAAAGTCAAGGACAGGGGCGTCCACCAGCGCAACACTGCCCTGCAGCATATTGAACGGCATCACCTGGATGGGATTGTCTACTTCGCAGACGATGACAATATCTATTCTCTGGAGTTGTTTGAGAGCTTGAGGGAGATCAGGTATCATCTGTTTTATTTTATTTTATTTTAATTTTTTAATGAAATCAGAACCTTATCTCACACATAAAAGTTCTCCTAGCTTTTTGCTGTGTCCTGGTGGATGCTTGTAATTATTATTTGAGTAGCTTTCTGCCCAGCCTTGGCCATTAGTAGCATAACTGTTTTTCCAGAGCAATGTTCATTTGAAGTAGAGTTGCCCATAATAGATAAATGCATATATATAGTCCTTTTGTATCTTTGAACTGCAAAGAAAAACAAAAGGATTTCAAATGGAGTAAAACAAACTAGGTGTCGCATGATCACTGAAGAAAACTTGATTTTGTTCTAATATATAGGAAGAGTGTTTTAACATAACAAAAAATAGGTATCCTAAGTGTTAGCTAGCTGGCTATCTTTAGGTTTCTTGACTCATGTCGTTTTGTCTTACTGTATCTTCATTCAGTCTTATCTGATGCAAATGTAACAAATTTGCTCAGGCTTCTTTGTTAGTGCTTGAATGTACTAGCTTCTTTTGTTCTTTGTTCACCATCTAAAATTTAGCCGTAATCATGGTTTTGACTATGTTGATGATCATCAAAGCATCATCATAGTACGTAGACTATGCATCTGAAGAACCTGCTCATGCCTTTGAGACTACTCACTAATATACAGTTCTTAATGGTTGCAGTGTGAATCTATTTTTATATGCAGATAACGTATTTCTTCTTCTTCACAAATGTGGTTAGGATCCTTGGTTTAAAGAGGGAAGGTGAAAGCTTATGCTTAGCCATTCAGAAATGCATGGGAGACCAAATATCTTCTGTGAATAAATTTTTATGAAACGTCTGTATGATGTTATTTAGCTGTAGATTTGTAACTGGATACTCATCAATGTACTATTTCTTGATTGAATCCATATTATCGCATTTAAAAGCTTATAACCGAGCTTCTGTCTTGAGAAAGAACGGGACTGAAGAGCTGTTTTTTAAGGTTTATAGTATATATTTGTACTCTCAGAGGTCATAGCATTCCTATTGATGTTATTTTGGGAAAGTAAGATCATACAGGTTTCTTTTATCCTTTGATAAACAATAATCAATGGTATCATGGCTTAGATATGAACTGGTGACCTTTCCTTTAAGGAGGAGCATGCTGATCACTGAGTTGAAAATGGTTGGAGATGAAAGCATATGACTTTTGAAAAAAAAAAAAAACTTTGCAGGATATTCAAGCACTTTTTTCTTGAGTATATTTCTTTTTGTTATTTTTGTAAGTGGTGTGTAATTTACAGGAGGTTTGGCACATGGCCCGTTGCGATGCTTGCACAAAGCAAAAACAAAGCTACACTAGAAGGTCCAGTCTGTAATGGGAGCCAAGTAATTGGGTGGCATACAAATGAGAAAAGCAAGAAACTTCGGAGATTTCATGTCGATATGTCTGGATTTGCATTCAACAGCAGCATTCTTTGGGATCCAAAGAGGTGGGGCCGCCCAACTTCAGATCCCATCAGACAACTTGACACTGTGAGAGAGGGATTTCAAGTATGTTTTGTTTTCTTTCAAACTTATATCAATGTGCATAAGCATTGTTGGCAGTTAATCTCAGATAATTTACAGTGTCACAGGAGAAAGTCAAAAATCATGCATGGAAGGGTGACTAGAAAACATTATCATTCTATACCAACAGCCCAAATGAATGCAACCTCTCTTGGAACATCCACCTCCCTTTTCTCGTTTATGAGCCTAATTTGGAAACACTGCCTTCTTTGGGCTTATTTGAAGAGATTATGAAAGTTGTCTTGTTTAGTAGGTTATGCCTTTCTCTACACTAAATAAGGTTTGTTAATATTTATGAGAAATTAGCCTTGAATTGATTAGCATTTCGAAGATCTTGAAATGACTGGAAATCTATGGTGCATTTATTGGTCTCTTCTTAATATATGTCAATTAAAATCACCCTCCTGAGTAACATATGAATATGATACAGAGGAGAAATCTACATAGATTAATTGCTGGAGGTTATATTTTTAGCCACTTGCTTCTTGCATGGTTCAAACTCATGAATCATACAACCAAGGGATTGTAGGAAAATAAGTCTAGTGATTAATTTTTGCAATTTAAAAAGATGATCTTTTCAAGAAAATGCTTTGAGTTTGAATGCGTTCCTAAGTGCTTACATTTTTTTTTTCTGGTGGGATAATCCCTTTAATTGTCTTTATATTATAAAATGTGACTTTAACAAAACTTATGTTTCGCATTCCTTTGAAGCTGGATTTGAGTATCTTATCTGAAATCTGGGATATAACTTTTTGCAGGAGACGACATTTATTGAACAGGTTGTTGAAGATGAAGATCAGATGGTGGGCTTACCATATGACTGCTCAAAGATCATGAATTGGCACATCCATTTGGATGCAAAGGATCTGAACTATCCTAACGGATGGCAAGTCACAACTGACCTTGATGTTGTGATTCCTGTTAAGTAGGATTCAGCAATGGTGCAGTCCCCTCGGCAGGTATGGCTACTAGACGTGTTTATATCATTTCCTTCAATCTCAGCTTCCATGGAAAATTTCTTTGGCTTGCTCTTTTTTTGCAAATTGATACCAAAATCTTGGTGATTAAAATTTTTTAGAGAATTTTTGCATATAGTACTGCTTGATTTGCTCTTTTATCTTCTTGGCCTAGCTTCCCCCATACAATGAAACAAATATGGTGTTTCATTTCAGAACATAACCAAAAATCCTCTTTAATGCGGTCTTGAGAGCAGGATAGTTTGCCTAGTCTCTTCTACCCATGCATAGGACAGTGATAATATAGTCGTCTTCTTGAACCTTTTATTTTTCAGAGAAATTAGTTGGAATTGTAATTGCTTTAGAATTAGTGAGAGTTTATTATTGTTAGAGGTTCAACTATGCTTGAGTATTTAATTTGATCAAGCTCATATGGATCAGACCAATAAACAAATACCGCTCAATAACTAGCTGTGAGTATTTGGATTGAAAATAAGGGTGAATTGAGAATAAGAACAGAATTATCTTAATCTGTTTGAGTTTGGCTATAAATTAAGGATTTAGCTCCCCAATCCATTCTGGCAAACAGTTTGCCATATTAAGTAGATTGACTTTATTTATAAATCATCCTCATTAGATTTGCAAGGTTTGGTTGAACTGGTTGACAGATTTTCTAGCCGTGTGGTATTTTGTTTAACTTATCTGAATGGCCATTTGTATGTGTATATTCTTATGACATTTTTCAAATGTTACAGTTGTGGGAGAAGCCTATTGTGTTTTTGTTGAACTTGTTGAACAGAAAAGGAGCTTGTCATGGTGGTCACCGTCACCGTCCTCGCTGCTATATTTGTCCGCCCCGGAAGTAGTGAAGGAAAGCTGGATCTTCTTCATAGGTTTATTCAATATTCTTTTGTACTGGAAGAACTCATCTTTTAATCATAGATCTTCATCAGCCTTGTTGTTGTTGTTGTTATATGGAATCATACAGAATAGTGTTCACATTCATCCGAGAAGGGCAGTGTTCACATGCATCACTGGGATGGTTTTTGTGCCTTTATGACCTGATCAAGTTCATACCAAAGATTATTTTGTGTAAAAGCAGTGGTTTCTGGGCATCAATTTTGTATTACAACAAATGTGTTACTTTGTTAACTCTATGGCCCAAAGTGTTCCCTTTTTATGGTCTTGTGTGTTGTATGGAAATTTATGTGCCTTAAAGCGCAGTGTATGCTATTATTAACAAAATGGATTCCCGAAATGAGAGATTTACCAAGTCTGATGGACCAACACAAGTCATGTTTTCGCTCTCTAAACCATATGATGAAAGTACTGGATTGATCCTCAGTTACATAGGAATGTTAATTCTGGTTTATAAATCTAAACAAGTGGTAATCTGCTGTAAGGAGTATGCAAAATAGAACATTTATTTTGAATTTTTTTTTTCATTGTACAATATTGGTGGCGTGGAAGTTTAAATTTAAAAAAATAATATGATTGTGCAGACCAAAGTGATATTTTATTAATGAGCATGTAGTTGAGAATAAAAAGTAAAAGAACCTTTTTTTTTAAAAAAAAAAAAGGATTAAAAAGGTTTTATTTAATTAGTATTATAATGTTTTAAAAAATAAATTTGTAGTATTTTTCTAATCAATAGAATCCAGTGCCGGGAGTCTGCGTACGGATAACGCGCGGTTCAGGCTTGTATGTTTGGAAAAGAAGGGAAGAAAGGAGGCCCATTGATTTTTTTAAGAGGAAAGAAGAAGAGATCGAGGGTGAGGAGGAGGAGGAGGAGGAGGAGGAGGAGGAGGCTATGGAGGGGTGGGATACGAGCACCAAGTCGGCTCTGACGAAGATCCCTCTTCTGACGACCCGAGCAGGTCCTCGGGACGGCGCAGCATGGACGCAGCGTCTCAAGGAGGAGTACCGAGCCCTGATCGCCTACACCTCCATGAACAAGTCTAACGACAACGACTGGTTCCGGATCTCGGCCGCCAATCCCGAGGGCACCCGCTGGGAGGGCACTTGCTGGTACGTTCACAACCTCCGCCGCTACGAATTCCAACTCCAGTTCGATATTCCCGTCACCTACCCCGCCACCGCTCCCGAGATCGAGCTCCCCCAACTCGACGGCAAGACCCACAAGGCAACGCCTTTGCTCTATAATCATTGTTCATAGATATATTTTTTATTTATTTTGTAGTATAAAATAAACAAATAAATCTTCATCTTCATCCTTGGCAGATGTACCGCGGAGGCAAGATCTGCTTGACTGTTCATTTCAAGCCGCTCTGGGCCAAGAACTGGTACTCCAATCGATTTTTACTCGGCATGCTTGGATTTGTTAATCATTCAATTGAATTTTCTTTATCTGCTTTGTCTGTGTTTTTTGATAGCCCTAGGTTTGGAATCGCTCATGCCCTTTGCCTCGGTCTGGCCCCATGGCTGGCTGCAGAGGTGCCTATTCTCGTCGACTCCGGCATGGTCAAGCACAAAGATGACGAGGCCACCTCTGCTGAATCTTAAGGTTGTATCATTTCCAAAAACTGGCTTCTATTAGTGCAACATAATCTCCTTTCTCAAATTTGAATTGGAGTTCAGCGCATCGATATTTATCTATTACATGAGGGTTTACCGAAATTGTGCATCATATCTTCCTGCTTGAGATGCATGCCTACTAATTTTTGCTTTATCCATTTTAATAAACCAAATCATAGTATGTTGTCTAGTTGGAAGAAATTAACTAGCTTGGGTTTTATAATCTACATTCTTCAATGAATGCATGGTTTATAGTTTATGCCTTTTTGGTGCATTTCACACTTTTTTCTTGTCGGTAAATTAATTCACATTGTCTTTTTGGTTGATAATGAAAATTTAAATAGTTTGATCATATTGTTACCGAGGCTTACATTTCCTTTCATATTCTCATCTGGCCATTTATGGTATTAGTGTTCCAGAGATTACTATGCTTCATAGATTAGTGAGACTATTTGACTTAGATTATGAGAAGTGTTCAGCTTTAATGTAACTGCTAAAGGATAGGTATGACACATTGCCTTCCTTGTTCGCATTCATAGCTTTACCCATGCGATTCAAAATATGAATGATATTTATGGTGTTTTGGTCGCTTAACCAAATAAAGATTGACAAATCTATGCTAACAAATGAGGTTTGTGAGGAGTTTTGTTTGAGGATACCGATGTTTGGCGTGATAAAGGGTGTCTTATCAATGGATGAAAAGAAGTATGTTGTTCTCCTTGCCCTGATCCAATAACTCGAATTCATGATATGATGCTTCTTGATGCGATATATTATTTATATTGCCTTTTTGGCATTTTGCATCATATGGTAATGTTATTTGCGTGTGTGCCTTTTATATATAGGCAGGCCTGGTTGGCAATCCAATGACTTTTACCTATCTTGTATTTTCATTAACCATACCTCGGATTGACCATATTCAGTTGCACTTTCTTTATTTTTTTGTGATCTCCTTTGGCTAGGGTTTTGTGAGAGAGTAAGGTGAGGTTAAGACGAGTGTGTTGCTTTTATTTTCTTTTTTTTATTGAATCACACCATTAATGTCTCAAGCTTGCAAATAAGATACCTTCTGATAAATGCTCTTGGAGGCCATATTATTCATCTCATTATTCTGAAGATTTTTGGGATGATGACATGGTCATGGTTGTTCTTTTATATTTATGAGGAGACTGGGCTGGGTCTACTGAAAGTCGCGGTTCTAGGCTCATGAAGAGAACTTTAGATATTTTGGTAGAGTTTGTGTGGAGGTCCCTAAAACCTCATTTATAGCTGTTGGATTGAGTTGATCCCCACCGTCCATTGAGGAGGTGGGAGTGCTATAAATACTCCTAAGGTCTTGCCTTTGTAGGGCATCAAGAAGCAAAGTTGTAAGTTTGAAGCTCTTTAATAGAAATACAAAGTTTTTTTCAAGTCTCCAAGCTTCCTTGGTAAGTTCTCTTCTTAGCCTTGAGCAACTTTGGGTTCCTTTGGCTCTTTGGTAGAAAATCCAAGGCAAAGGAAAGGAAGGTGAAAGGCTGACTTGATCGAGGAAGGAACAATCAAGTGCCACACGGCTCATTAAAAGATGTCTAAGTCCTGGACAGTGTTTGGTTTCTGAGCTGTAGGCCATATTTATTGAAAGTAACAAGTGGCATTTGCCTTTGTGTTATCCAGAGGTCCAAATATTTATCCAGGTTTATGGAATGCATTATAGCACTTGATTTGTAGCTCGCCCTGCTAAAGTTTTTATATATTTATCTAGTCTAATGGCAACATGAGATTTGGGATAATGCAACACCCATCTCCTATGCTAGTTATTGGTGGAATGTTGCGTACATGCTAGATATTTTTGGTTTAGTACATGCTAGATGGAATGTTGAGAATGAAGTGCCTGCGGACCTGAACCCTGATACACTTGTATTTGATTAGGAATGTTCTTGGTGCCTGCAGGGTTTCTGAGCTGGTAGGCCATATTTATTGAAAGTAACAAGTGTTGCTTTTGTGTTATCCAGAGGTGGAAATATTTATCCAGGTTTATGGAATGCATCATAGCACTTGATATGTAGGTCGCCCAGATAATTTTTTATTTATTTATCTAGTCTAATGGCAACATGTGATTTGGGATAATGCAATACCTGTCTCCGATGCTAGTTATTGGTGGAAGAATTTCTTCAGAATCTTTGGCAAGGCGATAGATTTTATTGCTTTTGGTTGTTGGCTGGTCATAAGTCATTGAGTCTAATCTTCATATCTGAGAACAAATACCAGGGAAAGCTGTGTGCACACGATAGAAACTAGGAAGTAGGGAATTGACTGCTGAGTCCAATTCCAGCACCAAAAATATCATCGAGTCTAATCTTCAGATCTGAGAACAAATAGCAGGGGAACTCATTTATGGATGGTGGAAACTAAAAAGTAGGTAAGTGGGTGCTGAACAAAAAAGAAAAAAAGAAAAAAAGCATGTTCCTTATTTCCCGCCTAAAGTAAACAGCAAGAACATTTTTTCACGTCTTAATAAGTTAATCATCTTAAAGGGTTCAGCACTAAACAATAAGATGCCATTTTGATCCTTTTTTAAATGTCTTGTTTGAAAGTTATTAAGTTTGAAAAATTCCCATCCTTTATCATGTTATATCATGTGAGTGCAATGAACAATAAGGGATTCTTGGTAGCAAAGACTAGTGTGGAGCTGTTTGAATTTTTTTTTTTCTCTTAAATGTCTATTTTATAAAATAAATTGTTGGGGGCGCTTTTGGTTGTTTTAGTAGCCGGCCACTTGGATTTTCTTGTCAAAACATCTCTAGATTAAAAAAAAAAAAGTCTTCAAATACATCCAAATGTGCCCTATATTCTCACTTTGGTGACTTGAAATATCAACGAAGCTTCCTGCTAGCGACCGCGTCCACCAAATCTATCCAGGTGCGTTCTTTTTTTCTTCTTTTGTTTTTTATTTAATGTTTTATTCTACCGAAAACTGCAACACTTGTTTAGCAACCATCCTCACCTCCCCCAGCTGGCCTCTAGATTTTAGATGTTATGTCAATTCCCACCTCCCCGGCTGGTCCCAATGTGGATATCCATGTCAATGTGGCCTTCCAAAGACTAGGGCACATCCACTACCCCACAAAGCACTCCAGTTCTTTTTGTGCGCATATATAACCTCCTCCAGTACCGTCCGCACTGTTTTTTTAATACTCGGCTTTGGCTCTTTCTTCTCCTAATGCCTTTATTTTTATTATTTATCATGGGCTTCCAACCCTGACCTGGCCAACGCCGGTAGACTCTTTTCTTCACTTCTCCCTAATAACCATGTGTACACGAAGTAATGTAAGTTCCATGATATTGCCTTTTTATAACATTTACAAAGGAGGCACTTCTATTGATGGTTATGGTATGTATAGTATTTAATATTCTAGCCACCCAGAGTCCACGGCAGCTCTAAACCAACTTGGAAAGGATGAGGCTGGTGACAAGGCTTGGCACGTTACCACGTTTTAGACGCTAGGCTATCACTAGTCAACATCAAAATATAATCTAACAAATAATGGGAAAACGAAGCAGTTGCCTGATCTTATCCACGGTACAATAGCCCACCCCTTGCTTATGCCATTGCCTGTCGTCCTTATCTGTAATATATGAGTTTATCTTCAACTCAACCCATCTACTGTATGCTATGTTCTATGTCTTTCTTCCTTTTGCTTTATAATTTGGCGTAAAAGGAACGATAGAGAAGAATCCAGTCAGAGTCTTATAAGACGTGGTTCTGAGTTTGCATGATGTGTGGTGCGTATGGAATTTCTTTTTTAGTATATAAAAATGGATGAGTCAATATACAACAAATATCTAATTTCTTGAAGTTACTGTGTCTGTGATTTATAATTTATTTAATTAATTATATATTATCACATGTCGGAAGTGTGAACATATCTCAAGTGGATGATTTTCCGGACCGTGAGCCAATGATCCTGATTTTTATCAGGATCCTTATCCGTCGTTTTCTATGGATTTTGCTTTATAAAAATACTATTTCCGAAATGACATCCTCAGCCTTTTATTTTTATTTTTATTTTTATTTTTATTTTTTTTTTTCGGTGGGATTTTTTCCTATCTGATCCGCATTCCAATTTCCAACACAAACACCAAACACCAAACACTGTTTTCTATAGTTAGATACCAAGATTGGTGCTTTAGTTTTGCTGTCTGATGCTAAACCAAATTATAGGTAAGACCGTGTTGAAACTGGAACATTGGCTGATGGAAACCAAAATTGGGAAAGCGCCTTTTGAGAAATGAGATAATGTAAATTCATTCCACTGGAGGGGTTTTGTTAATTTCTGTGATCTATTGAAAATGGTTAATAATGTCTTGAGGTCTACATCGCCCATATATAGCTGCTGCGGCAGTGGCTTGATGTGCCCATCTATTAGCTCCCTGCCTTTGGTTTATCACCAGGACACAAAGATCTTTTGTGCATTTACTAATTTCTATGCGCGTCTAGCGAAGATGGTGGTGGGGGTAGGGGAGCAAGTCGATGACAGCAACCAAAAATTCTGGACGTCAATTATGTGGCCCCTTAGCGCGGTGCGATGCTGATGCACAAGCCAAGCTAAACGGTTAACATCGGAGACGTGTCCGCCAACTAGGAGTTGGGAGCTGTGACCACCCTGCCCTGATGTCATCCCCCTCCATTCCCTTCCTTATCATCTTTCATTGTGTGGTTGCTAGCCTACCCCGGTTAAGGCTTAGAACTGCCGTCCAAATGCCCACCGCCGGGCACACCCTCCAACGTAAAACCTGTTTAACTGAATGAAACACATGCATATGAATTATCCAACTTGTATATTTTTATGTAAATATTTATTACTATATAAACCAAAGAATTATGGACTTGATGAAAATTAATCTCCTCCGAAATGGATGTGACTTGAGTGGTGCGAAGCAATGAATGATCGGAAACGCTCCTATATGCAATGATGGGATGGATGACAATTCATCTTCTCTGATCATCCTCAGAAATTGGTTGGCTCCCACCTTATGTATGTTTTTTTTTTCTCAATCGGCAATGGATCTTCTGATGAGATCGGAGACTCATGCATTGCTATATATATATATAATTCAGAGAAAAATACAAGCTAAATGTTTGTGAGAAAATCTATGTACTTGTGGAATTGAAGGACCAAGAAAGAAACGTTGCATCTGTTGCCATTCAAGTTGCAGGAGCACGACCATCCGGGAATAGTAGTAGCCAGTAACATGAGTCGGGATCCAATAGGTTATATGCTGTCAACTTCAAAGTAATGAATTAAATTAATTGTCATCTTTTTTTTTAAAAAAAAAAAAATCAATAACTTCCGTGTCATGACTCATGACAATAAAATTGAAGTGATGGATGAATTTTTCTCATGAACCTCTCTAATATTCTTAGTAATTACTTTTCAATTATTGTAATTTAAAATTTTGAAATTTTTTATCAATTATATAAAGAATTCTCAAAATAAAAATAATTTTTTTTTATCCATTATATAATTAAAGTAACTTTAATAATAAAAATGGAGCACAAATCTACACAAAATGACTGAAGAGGTCACGGGTGAGGGCGTGATGGACGCACATCAAAAGAAGGCAGAAGGCACCACTCAAAACAGGCAATCCTGGGATTCCGGTGCTCCTTAACTCAATAATCCATCCATATATAATTAATGCAAGTGGATTTTTGTGCCTCAGGACTTGACCACGGGTTAAGTATCTAACCCAGGGTTGAGAGTTGGGTTGGAGAGAGAGACTCCTCTGGTCTCGCCTTTTATAAAGCCCCCACTGGGTTTTCCATCCTCCTCGCCCCTCTTCATTTCCGTTTGTTTGATATTATCAACAAGTTGTTGCAAATCTTATGGTCGTTTCTTTCGCGTTCTAAGCTTTTTATTTGTTCTTATCTCTCTCTCTCTCTCGCCCTTTTCATCTCTCTGTGCCTTGTAGTGTTTTTTAGGTGAGTAAAGATTGCAAAACATGTATTTATTTAGCATATGTATATGTTATAGATATGGATCTGAAGGTTAATGATGATGATGATGATGTGATGCAGGTGGATCAGATGGCAGACAACGGGGAGTTCAGCTTCACCAACAAAGCAGCAGGAGTGAATTTGGTGGACAGGAGCAGGCTGCCCAGGATTCATACCCACGTGAACAAGAACGGGATCTGCCACGATGACAGCGCGCAGCCCGTGAAGGCCCAGACCATCGATGAGCTTCACTCTCTCCAGAAAAAGAAGTCCGCCCCTACCACTCCGATCAAAGACTCATCCAACGCCTCCACCTTCTCCGTCATCTCCGAAGAGGAGCGCCAGAAACTCCAGCTGCAATCAATCAGGCACTCTTCTTATTCTTCTTCTTTTTGGCTCGCTTGCTTACTTTTATTTGTCAAATTTCAATGATCTAATGATCTAATCACCGTGATACAGCTACAAATGAGTAAAGTTAGGGATGGTTGATTAATTATTTATTTATTTATTTATTTTGGAGAGAATAGGGATGGTTGATTGATCTATGTGCAGGTGGATGGGGAACTTACAGTGACTTATAAAGGAAATATCTATTCTCACTTGTTCATAATTTGTCTCCAGCTATTTGTAATTATTATAAGTCAAAAAATAAACGACATATTCATTGTTTTTTGAAAATATGAATGTCCTCCAACTGCAACTGCAACTGCAACTGCAACTGCAACTGTAGTATGTAGTATGTAGTTCCTCTGGAAAGTGGAAACAACCAAACAAAATAGACCCTATTCTGTGCATCTAACTATTGTGGGGCCTTTGCCTTCGCTATCAGAGATACATGGGACTCATCCTGCATGTGCCCAGCGCGTGATACATGATAATGACACAGAAAGACGAGACCCCTTTGCTTTACACAACTTTAATCACGAATCCTTTGGCTTTTCACAATATGTTTTTTTAATACTGATGGTGATGGTTTGGTGGGTTTTTTATTTTTTTTTTGCCTTTGACTAATTGCAAGTTGTGTTGGCATATTTTTTCAAAAATTTTATGTCATTTATCTTAATAACATATTTTGGTCTTTTAAGTAACTTAGTTGATAAGAATTAAGAATTAAATTTATTAGTTGTACGAAACTTAGTTGATACGGATTAAATTTCTTTAAGTCTTGTAAATGATAATGCTAATGATGTTGCAGTGCGTCATTGGCATCGTTGACCCGGGAGACTGGGCCAAAGCTTGTGAAGGGTGACCCATCCAGGAAGTCAGAGACGCCCCGGGTTGCGCACCATCACCACGACTACTTCACCCCCACCATCAGTGTCAGCGACAGTGCGCTCAAGTTCACCCATGTCCTCTACAACCTTTCACCCGGCCGGTAAGACTATATATATATATATATATGTGTGTAGTGTGTATCTGTTTTGCTTTGTATAATCACAATTATATCAGCTATTTTCACATGCTAGTGAATGTAACCAGTTCTGCAATTGCTATTATTGTTTGCTAATGGTGATGGTTAGACAATCACCATCTGAGCAGTGTTATGCTTTCCAGCACATGAGTCCCCACCATGTTAGTGACGTTGAGAGTAATGCAAGAATCCCTTCTTAGTTATTAACTCCCTTGTTCATTTTTATCTATTTATTTGCAATTTGTTGTGTTACCATGATGATGAGTTTTGTTTAATTCACTAAGACCAAAAGGATTAATGGATCATTGAATTATCAAAATCTTTTTGATGCTTTAGTTGATGTGATGTTTTTTTCTTCAAAGAAATAACAAAAATCTATTTCATCATTTAGAGCATAACAGTAGACAACTGGTTGATGGCCCGTTTGTTAAAGGGCCATCTCTATCTATTTAGTATTTATTGCAGGATGGAGTTGTCATTTTTTTAGTCATGTTCAAGTGTATACTATGTTTAGTTTTCCTTTTTCTTACCAGTTTTACCAAATTGAGACTCTGACTATGATTGATATCATTCACGCAGAGCTTTATGAGCAAGCCATTAAGTATGAGCATGGTTCGTTCATCACTGAAAGTGGGGCCTTGGCGACCTTATCCGGTGCAAAGACCGGGCGCTCCCCTAGAGATAAACGTGTCGTTAAGGATGAAACCACTACAGAGGAGCTTTGGTGGGGCAAGTAAGTGACCGTCACAGTTTCTTTGAATTTGTTATAAAGATTTTACCTTTCTGTTGTTGACTCTTTTTTTTTATCTGCCTGTATTGCTTTTAGGGGATCTCCTAACATTGAGATGGACGAGCATACCTTTATGGTGAACAGGGAGCGAGCAGTGGACTATTTGAATTCTCTGGACAAGGTATATGTAATGTTCTTATATATATATATATATATATATAGAGAGAGAGAGAGAGAGAGAGAGAGAGAGAGAGAGAGAGACACTATGCTTTGAAGAAGAAATTTATGTTGTTTTTTTCAATCTTCTAGTTCACTAACCAGTGATTTCATTATCTTCTTAAAATGTTTGTGGTTATACTTTATGCTAATTTTGTGCCAATCATATTATATTTATGTGGGTTGGATGGTCTGGTAACAAAACTGAGGACATTGGAATGTAGATAGATGAAAGATGTCACAGCTTGAATTTCCACCATTGCATATTGAAGTTAAACATTTGTATTTTGTTGTCTGGTAACAAAACTGAGGACATTGGAATGTAGATAGATAAAGATGTCACAGCTTGAATTTCCACCATTGCATATTGAAGTTAAACATTTGTATTTTGTTGGATTACCTCTTCATCCTGCAATTTTCATTGTTCTATTAACATAGTGCTTCACTAGGTGAAATTCACCATTTATTTGTAGAAATCTTTATCTGAAACAAGCTTGGTTGTATTTTTTTCCCCAGGTGTTTGTTAATGATCAATTCCTTAACTGGGACCCTGAACATCGGATCAAAGTTCGAATCGTCTCGGCGAGGGCCTATCATTCTCTCTTCATGCACAACATGTAAGTGGAAAAACTGTACTATAATTCATGATAAGCTTCTATCTTGCAGTCCTTTGTGTATTAGTCATCAGCCCGCTTCGGTTACCCAGATAAGTTATCCTCAACGTTGCCTGCTGATATGATATATCGTAGTTGTAGCTGAAGCGGTAGTGGCATTTCAATGTTGAAAAATACATTGAGGTCACTACTATTGCTTCCTACAAAACAGGATGAGAAATGCGCATAAGGTAGATACTATAGTGTATGCATGTTGTACAGTACGATGATTGCATGGGTGGCAGGTGTATCCGGCCTACGCCCTGAAGAACTGGAGGATTTCGGTACTCCGGACTTCACAATATACAATGCTGGGCAGTTCCCATGTAATCGATACACACACTACATGACATCATCTACCAGCATAGACCTTAACCTTGCAAGAAGGGAAATGGTCATCCTCGGCACCCAGTATGCTGGGGAGATGAAGAAGGGTTTATTTGGTGTGATGCACTATCTCATGCCTAAGAGAAACATTCTATCTTTGCATTCTGGCTGCAATATGGGAAAGGATGGCGACGTCGCCCTCTTCTTTGGGTTATCAGGTAAGGACCTGGATCAACGGAATGTGGTGCCGTCGCCTGCCCATCCCGCATCCCCATTATGCCTTATTGTATTGTTGGAAAGCTGAGCCATGAATTAGGGAATTTGATGATGCTATAGTATAGGGATGCATGTCTTTATTATGTCTTTCTGATTGTTTCTTGTTCTTTTTCTCCTAGGCACTGGGAAGACTACCTTGTCCACGGACCATAATAGGTTACTTATTGGTGATGATGAGCACTGCTGGAGTGACAATGGTGTATCAAACATTGAGGGAGGCTGTTATGCAAAGTGCATTGATTTGTCCAGGGAGAAGGAGCCTGATATCTGGAATGCCATCAAATTTGGGACTGGTTACCATCTCACTTACCTAATACTTTCTTTCCCAAACCCTTTAAATCTCTCTCCCTCTATGTAATGCTTATTTGTTTATTGCATGCTGCAGTTTTGGAAAATATTGTGTTTGATGAGCACACCAGGGAAGTAGATTATACTGATAAATCTGTCACAGGTATGCCTTTTTTTTAAAGTGAAATCTCTTACTATTCATTCATTGGTTCATTTGTTGGTTTTCATCTTGTTGGCAGAGAACACCCGGGCTGCCTATCCAATTGAGTACATCCCCAATGCAAAGATACCATGTGTTGGTCCACACCCGAAGAATGTCATCCTTTTGGCTTGTGATGCTTTTGGTGTTCTTCCTCCTGTGAGCAAGCTGAGCCTTGCTCAGACCATGTACCATTTCATCAGTGGCTACACTGCAGCTGGTACCACACAACAATCTATATATATATCTTTTGTGTGAGACCAATCCAAGTTGAGAAACTAACGTGCATATATATTTGTGATGTTTTTACAAATCAGGTTGCGGGCACAGAGGAAGGCGTCAAAGAGCCACAGGCAACATTCTCTGCTTGTTTCGGGGCAGCGTTTATAATGCTCCACCCTACCAAGTATGCTGCAATGCTGGCTGAGAAGATGCAGAAGTATGGGGCAACAGGATGGCTTGTCAACACTGGCTGGTCTGGTGGAAGGTCTGGACTATCGATTTATGATACAGTTGATCGAGTTTAGATAGTTGATTTGTATCTACATTTTTAAAGAGCAAATCTGTCTTTTCTTCTGGTGCAGATATGGCGTGGGCAATCGCATCAAGCTGTCCTACACAAGGAGAATCATCGATGCTATACACTCTGGCAGCCTTTTAAACGCCAACTACACCAAGACAGAGGTATTTGGGTTAGAGATACCCACCGAACTCGAAGGCGTGCCATCCGATATCCTCAACCCCATCAACACTGTAAGCTAATAAGAATAATAATAATGTCTTATAAATAAACCAGTTACAATGTTAGCAACTTCATGGTCATTGTTCATTTTGCTCACTGACATGTATAATTCCTTGCTCTCAATTATGTGTCAGTGGGAAGACAAGGCGGCCTACAATGCTACTTTGCTGAAGCTTGCTAGTCTGTTCAAGAAGAATTTTGAGGTTTTTGCAAGCTACCAGATTGGAACAGACAACAAACTTACGGAAGAGATCCTTGCTGCTGGACCCAATTAGTTTCATCAGTCAATGATGAAATGAACCTAGAAAATAAGAATAGGTTGCATATCATGGATGTTGTGTCTAATGTCTATTTACATTACATATTTTATCATAAAAAACAGTGTGTTTACTGTAGGGTGAAAAGAGTCTGTCCGTCCCATTCCAGTGACATCTTTATTAGAAATTGAAACTAATTATCAGATTCAGCATCATAATTTCTCTTGGTTTTTTTAATTGACTAATCAAGTTCCAGATTTTCTTTTTTTGAATCTTAGCCTCAATTTGCAATGATTTAATTATGGTGAAGTCAACCAAATTTAAAGTTTATACGATATTTACACACAAATTTATCATGATTGTATGAAATTCATCACCCTTTAAATTTCAGTTTGCCTTGCCTAATAATCAAATGTTTGAAGTTTTAAGTTTAATATCATCAAAATTCCACAGGTATATATTCCCAATTTCTCATGCTTCATGGTTTATATATGGAACTTTATAAATTTTACCGATTTGACACAAGATTCATAAATTTGAAAATAAAATTTTTTTTTACAAGACTCACAATTGAAACTCTCTAATGGTAAAGAATGGGTAAAGTATGTTTTGCATTTAAAGTTGTCAATTGAATTTAAGGCCCCATTCAATTTTGTCCACATAAAATAAGATTATCAAACCGTAAACTCACATTGCTAACGTATGCTTTTTAATTTTTTTTTTCAAAATAGTACAAAGATGTAAAAATATAAAAAAACAAAAACAAAAGTTTCTAATATTTTTAATATTTGAATAAAAGAATTCAATAATACTTTTTATAAGTATGTATTAAACTTGGGTATGGAAAAATATACAAGAATTGTGAGTTAACCCATTGGTAACTATCCGTGTTTATAAAGAATACTCTTATTTTCTCCTCCAGAATACATAAGGGGATTATTATAAGAGGTCAGTCAAGCCGGTGCACTTCCATACCGATTTATTCTTTACTTTGTCACTCATCGATTTTGTCAAATATATATATATATATGAGAGAAAAATAAAAACTCATTTAATATTTAAAATAATATATTATTATAAAAAACATATCTATGTCCACAAGAAAAATATAAAAAAATACAAAATATTTTCTTTTATTTATATGAGAAAATCACATAAATAAGATTTCTTTATATTTACAACGGAGAGACTTGAAAAAAATAATCAGAGGGACCAGAATGACGAGAGATCAGAAAGGGACCAGGCAAAATGATGAGAGATTCAAAATGGTAATGTTAAGGACTGTTAAGTAAATTTACTCTGCTATAGTGCTATCTCTCCGTCTTTATAAATCTATATTTTGAATAACAAGTTTTCTTTTATAGAAATCCGTAAGAGAGATCGCAAGGCTGTGGCTGTGTGATCGCGCTCTCCCTGTGGACTGTGGAGATCGGGGCGGCGATGATGAACAGCAGTTCATCCCAGCACCAACCTTTAGGAGTGAGTAAGAAGAACTTCTTTGATTCTCGATTTTGTTAGCTTTTGTTTTCTTGTTTTAGGGTTCTTTTTTGAATTCATGCATCTGGATCTACGTGTTGATCCATTGTTTTCAAGAAAGATCTGGTAAACGAGGGTATTAGATCCCGATCTTGGTTCCATGGTTAGTGTTGATTGGTTCTTGTTTTCAGGGTTTGACTGTGATTTAACCTATGAATTTTGTGTTTTTTCTTAGGGTTCTACATTAACCCTTGTATCTCCTCATGGCCTTTTTCTCTCTCTCTCTTTCTTCTCGATCCGCTTTTTTGTTCTCATGCCTGGATCTATATCAGAATCTTGAATCCATTTTATCAAGGAACTGAGCCTAAGCTTAGTTCCATGGCCGCTGTTGGTATGAGATCGGTTTTTGTAGGGTTGTGGTCCTACATTAAGGTTTCTGTTCTTATGTCTGGATTTAGATCGGACTCTTGATCCATTTATTGAGAAATAAAGCAATGGGGATATTAGATTGTGTTTTATTTTTAGAAGGTGCTGTGAATTTCTGTACAAAAATCTATAAATCATGATACACTTTATTGATCGTTAGTGTTTCTATGTTATCCTTTTCTATTCTTGATTAGGGTTTTGTTTGTATGAAGGGGTATTGGACATTGTTCTGTTTGTAGGGTTTTCTCAACCAATCTTGATTCCATTTTCTTGTTTAGGATTTGTGTTAACATGCCTAGATTATCCATTCTCTCAAGAAGGGTTGAATAGAACATGCATTAGATCTTTGTTCTTGCTTTTAGGGTTTGGAGCACCTATAATTCATGATTCCATTTGTTGTTCTAACTTACCATTACAGCTCCTGTTTTTTTATCATTATTACTGCGCCTTTTGAAGAACTTTGCTTGTATGTCGAGTTATATCATAAGTCAACTGCAGAAAACCCCAATAATAATGATTTATTACTATGTTTGTTGAGGTTTTTAGTTTGTCCGTGTCCTGTGTTTGATCATTTACCATTTGTGTGTTTTGATAAATTTTGCCTCTTTGATTGGTTGTCCTCATTTAACTAGACAATTGAATAAGTTAACTGCAGCCTGGACAATGTTTATGTACTGTTTAGCGACTTAGAGAACACTGGATGTGTCCTTTATTGATTACAAAACATTCATATCCAAAATTTCTTGGTTTATGAAGTTTTAAATTCTCAGTAGCTTTCTACATGGCACAGTCATTTATGTTCATGAGCTATATCCTGTAAGTTGCACCTGTTTCTCACTTGATTGTTTGAGCTCATTAGGTCAGGTTCCGTAGCTATTTCCTTATCTGGGTCCAGAGCAAGAACTAATCTCTTTAGCATAGTTTTATACGAGTAGAATTACTTGATTGCTTGACAGAATGCTGGAAATCCAAAGTATTATAAACTTAAAATTTGCGCTATCTATTTTTTTTTGTTTTTGTGGGTTGGAGCATAAATTGCCACGAACTCATTGTAAAACTTTAGCTATAAATGGACCTTGATTCACTGATTCAACCTGATATGTATTGTTTTTATATTTCAGGTTAGCAACTTGTTCTCAGGATTTACTCGATTATGCAAAGGTCTCTCTGTGATACTTGTTGGAGGTTATGTTCTACTGCAGATTTTCCCCTCAGCTGCCACATATCTTGCTCTTATCCCTGCTAGGTATGGTTGTCATAAGAACTGCAATTTGAAATAAGTCATTGTCATTTGCCAAATATTAATTTTTATTGAGTAGGTCGCCTGTGGCTCTTATTTACATCATGTTATAACTGTACCTATTAGCATGATCTATGACATTGTGTTCCAACCAAGGTTTTCAGACCCTGACCGGCCATCGACCCGGAGAAGGGTAGGGGTCAGGGGTCGAGGGGTTCAACCGGGTTGAACCGGGGTTGAACCGGGGTCAATAATTTTTATTAAAAATAATATAATTTTTAGTTATATATAATTAAAAAAATTAAATATTGAAGAATAAAAAATAAAAAAATAAAAAACATGAGTTTTAAAAATTTAAGTGAGTATTTTATATAAATAAATATTGAAGTACACCACATTAAAAATGTAAAATACACCCAATAGCATAATAATAAACTAATATAAAATTAATTGAGAAGCATAAAAATATTCACAAAGAAATACACAACTAAAAAATTCATTAAATAATTAAAATAAAAATATTTCATTGGTCTCTCCCTTTCTTAGTTTTATAATTTTACATTATAACCCCCAAACATTAATATATTATAAAAATAAAATAAGAATTAAAAAAATTGGTGCAAACCCGGGTTGATGACCCGGCCGGGTCACCGGGTCACCGGTTCAATCGCCCGGGTTGCCGGTTCAACCCCGGTTTTATCAAAATCCGGTTTTATATATTGAACCGGACCGGTTTTAAGGCCGGGTCCGGGTCAACCCGGTCCGACCGCCCGGTCCGGTCCGGGTCTGAAAACACTGGTTCCAACTGAGTGTACCTTTCTTCAAGCAAATACAGCCCATTGATTAAACAACCAATTTAATGTGAATATCATATATGCCATGGAATAATTTTTTTATATAAGTGATAATTGGCTTGCTTTTGGTTTTAGGTAGATCATATGCTATGATTGTAGCATCATAAACTTTACATATATGGTAGCAGTGGTTGTTCTTGTGTGCTTTTAGGTGATCATGGTATAGAATGTGATTACTTTTGTCTTTAAATCTATCTACAAACTTCTAGATTCTTTAGTTATGATTGTTTACTAATGTGATACGACCATAAAAAATACTTATATTAACCTCTTATTTTCAGGTTGTTATGTGTTATTTTTTGTACTTCATTAAGTATAAATTATGCCAGACACTTCACATCATTATTGCTGGCATTCTTCAGCGTGATTCAATATATATAAAGAGAAGTATCCTCCCAATCCTCAATATAATCTGATTACACTGGATAGAAGTTGCATGTCATTTTGCTTCTTGTCAAAGATATAAGGTGTTTCTATCATAGAAGTTGTTCATTGGCAATTTACATTAATGGACTTCTGTTCTAGATGATTCTCTTTATTTCATTCTCAAATAACAATCCAATTTGTTATTTAGTCAGCAGCAATGTCTCAAAGTTACATGGGTTTTACTTTAGCATAATTTAAATATTTATTTGTTTGTGAGCTTAGTGCCATTAGGAACATCATTACCTCAATCTGTGATATAACTTGGTATCACGGGATGGAATTTGCATTTGTCGTAATCTAAAAACCAAATGTTATCGTCATTGTAGATTCTTCTTTGTCAAATATGCTTGTTGGCCAACTATATGGATGAAGTTGGTGAAGTTGTATTCTTGATGATTCCTTTGATTATCTAGCTGACAAATGTTGTTTATTCAGTTGTTAGCTTAGAAGTTGTGTTTATTGTTTAATTAGTCAAAGCAACAAGACAACTCATGCTTCAGTCTGACAAGACCTAACCCACCTCACTCATACACCATAGGGAAACAGAAAGCTATTATGTGTTATAGCCTCTTTGGTGTCTTAAGCTGTGGATCAATCTGTATTGGGACCCATTGTGCAGTATTGTTTTTGGCAAATTATATATATATATATATATATTTTCAGTGTTTGTATGGGTTATACCTATACGCCTTGCTCAATGGAACTGAGATTACATATTTACTTATGAACTTTATGTTGTTCAGATTAAATTTAGAATTTTATGTTTTATTGTAGGACAATTCCCTTTGTGTGGAACCTTATCACCTCTGGCTACTTCGAACAATCACTTCTTGGGGTATGTTGTACCTTCGATTTCTCTCTATGTTTTGTGGTTATGCTATTGAGTAATGCGATTGGTACAAAATTAACTTCCTATATGGCATTTCCAAATGAATAATAATCATTCCTTAAGAAGATCACATTTCAAGGTAGTCAGATGGATAACAACTCGTTTGGGTGTCTAATTTGTTCATATAGCTTTATTCTATGCTATTTTTTTGTGTTTTTGCTTAGACTTTCTTTCCAAAGAAACTATTCGACAAATTTGTTTCTTTCCATTAATTTTTTTTGTTTCTGAGATACCGGCGTGGTGCATTATTGTAATTTCCTAACTAAATTACAAATAACAAGTATGTTGTCAGTTGATTCTAAACAATGAAGTGTAGAAATGATTCTCATTGATTTTCTCATGTTAATTGACTCCCTTCTGTTCATGTTACGTGCATACCTCGCATTGTCAAGTCCCTCTCCCTTTAACCCACAAGGGTTGGCATACGCAGCATGCATACGTATTGGTGTTGTTTGTTTAAGGTTGGGATAAATTTGAAGTCGGTTTGTCAGTTGCTTCATGCTTGTTTGAATTTTTGTTGAAAGGAAAATTTTAAAAATGATCAATTCAAACAAATTAAAAAACATATTGTGAGATTAAAAATAGAATTTCCTAATTACTAATGGGTATTTATTAATATTGATTTGGGCTTTGTGTTTCCTTTCCATGTTGCCTTTCTTATATTTATGGCTCAGTTTGTATGTGGGGTGTCACTAATGTTAGTCACCCTATCAAAATGAAGATGCTCTCTCTTTTATATTCTGGCAAAGCTCTAGAGGGGTTGTTCTTCAGTTTTTCTCTTGTATTGATCTTTTCCTTCCTATAATAGGTATTTCATACTTCAATGTGAATTATAAGAATATTGTTGACAAACATGTATGTATATACATTTGAAATGATCATAATACTTGAATTATTTATTTATTTATTTAAACCAAGCAATTCTTGTGATTGTTAATTGAATTCTCATGTCATGAATATTTCATAAATGATATGGGACACCAAAAATGTTAGCTTGATAAACCAATGCTACAAATGATGCTTTTTTTTTATGTGTATATTTGCAATAGCATGCTGGTCTTATGATCTTGAAATTGTTACATCCACCATACAGGTAGCAATTAGCACAATTGGTCTTCTCTTTGTCGGGAAGCTGCTGGAACCATTGTGGGGTTCAAAAGAATTCTTGAAGTTCATTTTTGTTGTGAACTTTTTGACTTCAATTTGTGTCTTTGTTACTGCTATTGCATTGTACTACATAAAAAGGGAGGAAAGTTACCTGTAAGTATTTTTGTGTCCCTACTGCTTATCTGCTTAGTTCCCTGTTGTTCATACTTTATTTAGATCATAGACACTTTATTCATTTCACTTCTCTTGCATTATTAAACTCTACTGAAATCAGTGAAATTTATTTGTAACCTAATAAATAAACTCGAGATTTAAACAAAGCATTGATCAGTAAGGTAACATCTCTAAGCATTAGTAAGTGTTTTAGATAATCTTCAAAGATGCTTTTCATGAGCAACGTTCATAAATTATCTCAAATTCTGAGTTGGTTGGTGTTAGATTGAAGATTAGTCTGACTAGATTGTATTTAGCTTAGTGCTGTAGAGTGTAGCACATCTAGCTTTGCATTAATTGATTGTGCTAGGTGCATTAAAGGAGGAAAGATTGACACAACTATAAAAGGCCACTGATCCAGTTGTTTCTATTAAGTCTACATACAGATGCATTTTCTATACACTAAGCTGCTTTCTCTACATGCATCTTGTGGCTCGTTTTCCTAAAATTACTTAGTTCATCTCCTGTATCTTGTGTTTTCAGTTATACACCCATTTCTGGCTTTCATGGGGTTCTTTCAGGGTTCTTGGTTGGCATTAAACAAATTATGCCAGATCAGGAGCTCAGTCTATTCTTCATAATCAAGATCAGGGCAATGGTAGGCATTTTATCTTACCATTATTATTGTTCATGGGTTATTATCTATTTCTAACTGATTAATTTGTTGTTCATCCTTCCCCTCCCAGTGGCTGCCATTGATTGTTGTGTTGATCTCAATAGCTGCCAGTTTCTTTACGACTGATTCAGTGCCTCATGTCCCAATTATATTATTTGGAATTTATATGAGTTGGATCTACCTGCGGTATTTCCAAAGGAAGCCAGAAACAAACCTGAAGGGAGATCCAAGTGATGAGTTCTCATTCTCCAGCTTCTTCCCTGAATTTTTAAGGTGCCATTTTCTCTCATTATTTTATTACTTTGTGTTATAAGAATAATTAAATTGCAATTTGTTGATTGTTTTCTGCAATGGAGCCTGCAGGCCTGTTTTGGAACCTATTGCTTCTTTATTTGATCGCTTGTTGTGCGGGAGATCTGAGGCATCTGGAGAACCAAGGGGTCAGACATTGGGTGGAGCACCATTACCCGGTTCAGATCCAATTGAGGCATCAAGGAGAAGGTATGTTACCAGTACACTGTAAATAGTTTGTTTGTTAAAGCATATTATTCATTTGACGATAAATGAGTATATATTACTGCCATAAGTAAGTGGCTGCTTTTGTGACATGTCTGCAGGCAGCGGGGTGCAAGAGCACTGGAAGAGAGATTAGCAGCTGAGAAGTTATCTGCATCAGGAGAAAGCGGTGAAGAAATGCCTTTGGAAAGTGTTTAAAATTTTATTTGCAGTCGCTTTCGGTTGCCTACCTTGAGGTTTTTTTGTTTTGGGTTTATTGAGTCTTCCAAATGTAATTGCACATCATAATATGCCCTTTCTCTTTATTTTTTATTTGTTGTGGTTTTGTTTGAAACTATAGGTGGAATGGGCGCAGATTGCTTAGATTAAGGGCTTAGTTAAGGGTTAAAAATGGGATCGGGAATTAGATTAGTGGGTAAGATAATCAGGGATAGAAACTAGGGGTGGAGTGGAGTGGGCGGGGCAGTCTAGGAAAAGTGGTTGATTTGGAGAGAGTATAGATTAGGGGTTAGGACCAGCAAGCGGTGCTTAGGTTAGGGTATGAAGGAGGTTGGGGTATATTTAGCGGTGCTGAGGAAGGACCGATTAGGGGTAGCTACGTTAGGGTAGATTTAGGGTCGCTGAGGAACGGTAGAGGTAGACTAGGAGAGAGTAGCCTAGGGGTAGTTAGGTTGGGTTAGATTAGGAATTAGAGTAGAGTAGGGATAGATAAGGGTAGGATATGTCCCTAGAGTACTCTATTAGCCATCGACCCACTAGTCTACCCACCACTTGATCTCACCCTAACCTTTGCCTAACCTTTGAAAATGAATCAAATCAAATTATTGATCGTGTCATAAAGATGAGGATGTTCTAGTCGATCTCAGGTATGAATGTGCGCTTCTAAAAGATCTTTTAAACTGGTTATAGCTCTAAAGCTATAAAAATGACCAGCAAGGAAAAAAAAAAATGCAATGACTAAAATGATGATGAGCAATATCAGTCAATCATAAACTTTGCATTTGTGGATGAAATCCCCAATGGATGAATTAGAATGGCAGTTTCTCGCTGCTGGAAACGAGGTTTTAGGTATAAAAATTCAACTGACCTACGCGCCTCCTCCCTAATACCTGCTAATCACCCTCCCCCCAAAACCAATGTCTAACTTTACCTACCCACCCTTATCTATTCTACCCACCTCTCTCTCTAATATAGGCCCATGTCTACTCTAATAACATAGTAGCACCCATTCTAGCCTAACCTTAACCCTGTGATAACATGCCCAACACATATCTAATTTAATCTAGCCGACTTCGGTCTAAACTTCTCTAGTCCTACACCCCCTAATCTACCTATCTAAACTTTTACCTGTACTACAGGAACTCCGTCTTTTATGTTCTAAAAGGTATTCCTATTCTAGCACCATCTCTTCAAATGTTTACAAACCCTCACTGTTGCCCTGAAATTTAATCCACGAGGGATGATAAACAAAAACAAGCAAAGTATCCACTTAAAAACATAATTAAATAAATAAATAACTTACCAATAGGCAATAATAGTATGACACATGTTTTTACATTGGTGAAAAAACACAACAATTAAGCTGGTTCGTCTCTAATACTCAACAAATTAGAGATGAACCAGCTTAATTCCTACGGTTAGGTAAATAACAAACCTAGACCAAAGAAATGGTGAGAAAAAGAAGAAAAAAAATACAACCTTGGCCTTGGATATTCAACACAACGAATGAAAAGAAAAGATTGAGCTCCTGGTCCCAGCATAGTTTGTCAATACCCAACAAAGAACCCCATGGAAGCCAGAGATGGGTGCAAAACTGAAACACAAAATATACAATAAGTAACTTTAGGAAATAAGGCACACTGAACACAAAGAACATAGCTAGCTACATGTGAAGAAATTGCATCTGCATGTAAATTTAATAAAACAACTAGATTAGTAACCTTTTTATAGTTGTGTCAATCTTTTCTCCTTCAAGGCACCTAACATAATCGATTAAAACAGAAACTAAATGTGCTATACTTAATATCAATAAGCTAGATACAATCTCTAGACCAGATTAATCTTCAATCTAACATCTGACAAGAGATAATTCATGATCTTTGTTATTGAAATATATCTGGAATGCTTATTGATAATTAGAGATGCTACCTTTCAAAGGTTTGCTTAAATCTCAAAGGTATTTATTAGGTTGCAAATAAATTTCACTGATTTTAGTGGAGTTTAACAATGCAATAGAAGGGAAATGAATAAGGAGCGAAAGCTCCCATTAAGAATGAACAAGAGAGAACAGCACAGATAAGCAGTGGGCACATGACGATACTTACATGTAACCTGTAATATAATGCAGTGGCAGTAACAAAGACATGATCTAAGTCAAAAAGTTCACCATAAAAATGAACTTCAAGAACTCCTTTCAAACCCCATAATGGTTGTTCCTCCAGCTTCTTGACAAAAAGAAGACCAATTGTGCTAATCACTACCTGCACAATGGATGCAATAATTTCAAGTTCATGGTAATCAGTCTTTGGTATCTAAGATTCAACATGATTTGGAAATCAAGAAGACAGGATATCACATATCTTTTATTTCCTACCATCATAAGAACAAGTTGACAATGAATGATATCTCATCAACAGACCGGTAAGCATGAGTATAAGCATATGGGTTTATCTAACAAATAATGGAGGTGGTGTTTGGTTGCAACATAACTTGGGGTTTATCTCACCACCTCTAACCAAGAAAGTTTCATGGATAACCGACGTCAGTAATAAATTTTTATTTCAAAATTTAATTAGTTAAATAAACAAAATTTATCAATCAGTATAAATATACATCCATTATTAATTAGAAAAGTATAATTTTAATCTTAATATATTATTTTAATTTGGCCAAGCTTCAGATAGGAAATTTTCCTTCCAAACAAATTTAAACAACCAAATCCCAAACCCAACATACAATAATAGATAACAACCCCCCACTGAACACCATCACAAAGTATGCATGTGAGTGTACACACTTGGAGGCATGCATGCGTTGAACAGAGACTTTAAAAATAAAAGTGATCACATTCTCCTGAATGATTCAGCTAAAAACAAACAAGAACATACATGATTAACACGTGTTATCGTATTGAGGATTGGGAGGATGTCGTTTCTGATGATACCAATGACACAAAAAATAAAGAAATAAATAAATTATGCTAAAAATGTCAGCAGTGCTTAATTTATACCTAAAAAGAAAAGTTAACAGAAGAAGCATTCATGGGTTTTACCAGATTCTAAACATGTATAATTAAAGGCTCTAGAAGATGGTAGATAGCTTTAAGCGCAAAGGTGATCACATTTTTAGCATGATTCACCTAAAAAGCACATAAGCACAACCACTGTTACTTATAATGCTACCATCATATTACATGATCTATCTAACACCAAAGGCATGCCAACTATCAAAGAATGATAAAATTCTTCCATAACATTAAATTGAAAGTTTCATCACTGAATTGTATATTCTTGGATATGAGCACACCAATTGAGAATAAAATGTCATAGATAAATCATGTTAATGGTACACACATGTAGAATACAATGCTATAGATAACTTATACTAATGTGTACAGTCCGTTAAATGAACTTTGAATTTCAAAATCCAAGGGCATCATGCTAACAGTTAGTTGCCGAATGTGATGTAAATAAGACCAAATGGTGATGTAGTCAATAAATAAATATTATCATTTAGCAAATGACAATGACTTATTTCAAGTTGCAGTTATTATGTCTCAACCATACCTGGCAGGGATAACAAAAGAAGTGCAGCTGATGGGAAAATCTGCAGTAGAACATAACCACCAACAAGTATCACAGAGAGACCTTTGCATAATCAAGTAAATCCTGTGAACAGGTTGCCACCCTGAAACTGAAAAACATATATATCCTGCTTAATTGGTGAATCAAGATAAATTTATAGCTACAGTTCTACAATGAGTTTCTTTAATGCACCATCCATATGAGAAAAGAAAAGTATACTGTACAATTGGATAGATCCAACTTTTTCTTCCAGTAGGAAGAAAATGAAAATAATAAAATCAGTTTGCAAGATCATGAGACAATTTATGCTCGAATCCACATAAACAAATAAATACATCACACAAATTTTAAGTTTATAGTACTTTGTATTTCCAGCTTTTTGTCAAGTGGTCAAGTAATTCTATTTATGATAGAATTATGGTAAAGAGATTAGTTCTTACTCTGGAGACAAATTAGGAAATAGTTTCGGAACCTGAACTAGTGTGCTTAAACAATCAAGTGAGAAACTGGTGCGAGTTACAGCATATGCCCCATGATTGTGCCCTCTTGCGCCTACTGAGAATTTAAAACTTCATAAAGACACAATAAATTTCGAATATGAATGTTTTGTTATTAATAAAGGGCCATATCCGGTGTTCTCTAAGTACTATGAACTCATGCACCATACCTAAACTTTGTCCAGCCTAATAGTCAACTTATTCAGTTGTCTAGTAAAAGTGGGATAATCAATCAGAAAAAGATAAAATTTATCAAAATAAATAAAGAAATTATGAAAAGAACAAGCACAGGATGCAGAAAAACTAAAAACCCTCAAAAAAGAAAATCATTATTCTTGGGGTTTTCTACAGTTGACTTTCTGATGATATAACACAACTTACAAGCAAAGTTCTTCAAAACACATGCAGTAATGAAGATATAAAACAGGAGCTACAAGGGCTAAGCTAGAACCCTCATAGCCAACAAACAAAATCAAGAGTTATAGGTGCTTCAAACCCTGAAGGCAAAAACAAGATCTAATGCGTGTTTTACACAACCTTTCTTAAGAGAATGGATAATCCATGCATGTTAACACAAATCCTAAAGGAGAAAAAGGAAGGGTAAGAGGGTATACTCAACAAATGGAATCAAGATTGGTTGAGTTTTTAGATAAAGCAAACCCTACAGACAAGAACAATGTTTAATACCCCTTTGCTCTACTGCTTCAGTTAATGGATCAAGACTGCAATCAAGATCTAGACATGCAAACAAAACCTTAATCAAGAAAAGTAAAAGATAACATAGAAGCACTAGAAATCAATACAGTGGATTTTTTACAGAGTAATACACAAATTGACAGGAACTTCTAAATAAATCACAATCTAATACTCCATTGATTTATTCCTTGATAAATGGATCAGGAATCCACTCTGAAATAGGGCCGAAAACCTATTCAAGAAGAGAAATAAAAAAAAAATTAAATTAAAAAATAAAAAGTAAAAATAAAGACAACATAAGTCACAAGGGCTAATGCAGAACCCTCAAAAGAAGAAAGAAGGGGGAAAAAGGGAAGCAAAATTTATAGGTTAAATCGCAACCAAACCTAGAAATAAGAACTAATCCCTTAGCATGGAACTAAGCTCAGGTAGTACTCCTCGATAAAATAGATTAATACTGGGATCTAGATCCAGGCATAAGAACAAAAACCCTAATCAAGAAGAGAGAAAAATGACAACAAGGGTTAAAAAGGACTATTCTAGAACCCTTAACACAAATATATAAAAACAAACATAATTCACAGGTTAAATAATAATCAAGCCCTAGAAATGATAATCAACCACACACCAACACCGGGAATCCAGGCATAGAGAAAAAAAAAATATTCAATAACAGAGAGCAAAAACCCCTAATCAAGAAGAGAGGGGGGACAATGACAATAAGGGCTACAAGGATTACTGACAAAAATATATAAACATAATCATAATTCATAGGTTAAACAATAATCAAACCCTAGAAACAACAACCGATCTCAGACCAACAACATGAAACTAAGATCAGGCTCTGTTCCTTGATAAAATGGATCAAGACTCTGATCTAGATCCAAGAATAAGAACAAAAACGCGAATCGAGAAGAGAGAAAAAAGGACAACGGGGTTACAAGGGCCAATGTAAGAAAAAAAATAAGCATAATTCATAGATTAAATCACATTCAAACCCTAAAAACAAGAACCAATCTCATACCAACGCTGGCCCATGGAACTAAGCACCGGATCTAATAGAACCCTTGAAAAGAATGGATCAAAACGTAGATCTGGACGCATGAAAACACGCAAGAACCCTAAATCAAGAAAACAGAAGAGAACGAAATCGAGAATCGAGAAGTTCAGCGTACTCACTCCCAAGGGTTGGCGCCGGGATGAACTGCTGCCCATCTTCTCCAGCGTCTCCGCACCATCTCTCCGAAGTGGCGCTCTGTTTGAATGACTTCCAGAAGGTGAAGGGGTGGCGTTTTATAGAACGTAATGGTAAATTTACAATTGAGTCCTCGGGGGTTTCAATTCACTTCATTCAGTCCTAAATTTATAAATGTACGGAAAAAAAGTAAAAAATACTTCCCTTCGTCTATTTTACAAATATCCCCTTTGTTTTTAAAATTTCAAAAAACTCTGGGCTGATAAAACTAGCCAAATAGATTTTCTATAACTGTAAAAATAAAATTGCATAACTTTGTCATCATTTAAATTTGAAATTCACTTTTGAAGTAATTTGTGATATTCGATTTACTTAACCTCTCTCTCTCTCTCTCTCTCTCTTCTTAATGCTCCCAAGATCCTTTTTGTTGTTCATCTCAATAATTTTTAAGTTCAATTTGCATTGCATATAACTGATATAAACTATTCTTCCCTTATAATTAGAATCCACTTGGATGATGTGTTGTGAAAAAACAAAAATGACATTCATTTACTTATTTTTCATTCTTTTTTTCACAAGTATGCATTTATAGTATAATTTTTTTGAAAAAAAAATTCAATGGATAAGTCATTAATTTATTAAATAGTGAACGATATAATCCATGTATTTTTATTTTGAAGTTTTAATTTTATGAATTTACTGTGCAATGTGCATTTATTGTATAGATTTTAGACTTCTAGTTCAATTTTGTTTAAATTTATGCACAAAAAAACTCGATTTTGAACTTAATTACTTGAATGATGCCTGTATAATTATTATCCCTAAATTATCAATTTTTATATTATTGTAAAAAAAGTGTAAATATAATACATAGTAGAATAAAGGTCATGGTCATTAATGAATGTATAATATATACCAAATTAAATAGGAGTTTAAAATTGAATAGTAGCTATCAAATTAATTGGGAGAATTTTTATATTTATTGTAAAAAGGTGTAAATATAATACATAATAGAACGAAAGGTCATGGTTATCGAAGGAATATATAGTATATACCAAATTAAATAGTAGTCTAAAATTAAATAGTAGCTATCAAATTAAATGTTTGGATGTTTTACAAAGTGGTCCGAGTTTATATGTAAATATCTAAATAATTTTCTTCTCTGGTATAAGAATATTTTGAAATCACGTTACAAAGAGTGATCCAAATGCCATTTGTATATTTGTAATTGACCATATTTTTGTAGTATGAAAAAAATGAATAATATCAAATTTTATAATTAAGTATTATAAAAAATCAAACTATACAGATAAAGTAACATATGATAATCCAATTTGCAACAAATAACCATCTATCTTTTTAAAATATAAAGTACACAATAAAATGTCAACCTATAGAATATTTAGAAATTAAATTGTTGGCAAACCACTCCTTATTTGACAATCTACCCTAAATTGTAGTAATGATAAAAATATATATATTTGTAATATATAAAAGAGAATTTTCAATAAGTATCATTGGTCCACTTTAATAAAAAAATAATAATATCATTGGTGTAATAAATCAGTGGTTTTCACTTTATTAAAAAAAATATATATATATAGCATTGGTACAAATAAAAATTCCAAGGGGGAAGGCACTAAAAACCAAGGGCACACTATATAAAACAGAAAAGAGGATTAGGCAAGCAATGAGAATTTTGGGTAACAAATCTAAGTCATCCACCGAGAAAGGTAGGCCAGGTCTCTTCATCCATAACACGTCTAGTCTCATTCAAGTCCCCTTAAATACCTTTGCCACGTGTGCGGCCAAAATTTATTCCAAACCCCCTTTTGTTTTGTTTAGTTATTTTTTTATTTTTTATTTATTAAAACAAAGGAACAAAAGCAAAACAAAAGAAAAGAAAAGCAGGTGCCTCTTTGCAATTTGGATCCGATACATATATATATATATATATATAACAATAAACTACATGCTATTGCATTAAGCAATAGGTTTACTTTATAGAGAATATATTTATTATCCTATGTTAAATAATTCATAAATTTTTATTATGTTAAATAGTTTGCTACAAGTATAAATAACAATACAAATATACAAATAAATATATTTTAAAAAAGAAGAAAAAAATTATTTTTTACATAATTAAAATGTTAAAAATCCATATGATAATTTATACACATATAACTCTGTATAAATATTATATTAGAATATATATATTTACTAGCTAATAACTCATAGCTAATTTACTAGCTAATAACTCTAAATAACCCAACCATTGTTGGCAGAGACGATTGGATTTTGAAAAATGCTTAATTGGTTAAAAGTTTTTTATACCTCAAATGTCTCCTTAGAATCTGATTGCTTATAACTTATTCAAGCTCTATCTCAGACTCACGAGAATAGTTTGTATTTTTTTGATATTATTGGTGATTGTCAGACATTGCTTAAGAAATTATCTTCCTTGTATTATTTTACATGAGCAGTGAATTTATAAAGTGCCCATCAAAAACGGTTTTTCTCTCATTTTTCTCTATATAGTATCTTTTTGAATGATATTGAATAAAAGTCCTTATTTCATTCCAAATATATATATAGGCTAAACATCATCTGCGGACGGTCCACAGATGATGTACAGTAACTTTAATAGGATTAGTCGACCGTGATTGATTCAGTTACTGTGCTGAGATTCAGTTACTGTGCACTATTTATAAGCACAGTAAAAAAATAGGATGCACAGTGTTTTAACATCAAAACCTTCATTTATATATATATATGAGGAAATTTTGAGCTTTCTAAGGGGTATATATGCGAAGACGACAAAAAAGGAAAAAAATTTACGCGTTGGCAACGGAATCCCTTACAGTGCCTGATCTCGGTGGAGTTTTTACGCAACCCCCCCGCACTCTCTCTCTCCCACTCGGTCTCTCTCATCCTCTCCGGAGACAACCATAGGCCTCCAGATCATGCGTTTCTAGGGTTTCGGATCAGCTTTCCCGCCATTGAATTCAAGATCGAAGCTTTATCTCTCAACCTTTTGATCATCATCCTCATGGGCAACACCGGGAGCAGCGGCAACGGCCGTCGGAGAAATTCTCACCATCATCACCACCACCACCACCACCATCCGCCTAGCCCACCTCCACCGCTCAATCCCCAGCAAGCGCAAGAGATCCCTGCCAATCGCTTATATGCCTATACGCCCTCGTATCCTCCCACCAACCACAACCCCAACGCTCAACATTACTACCAGTACACCGCCTTCTACCCGCCGGCCCCTCCGGCGATGCCCGTGCCGCTGCCAGCCCCGTTCGACAACCATCACCGTGGAGACATCCACGAATGGGCTCCGGCAGTGGTTGGGGGGCGGTATCCCATGCCCCCGGTGTCGGCTCCCTCTCCCGCGCCCTATGTTGAGCATCAGAAGGCTGTGACTATCCGAAATGACATCAACCTCAAGAAGGAGACGCTTAGGGTTGAGCCTGATGAACAGAACCCTGGAAAGTTTCTCGTCGCTTTCACGTTCGATGCTACTGTTGCTGGGAGGTGAATTCCATGTCTTCTCTTTCCTATACCGCTACCTGATTACTGATTGTTACTGCTTAGCTTCGATAATTTTGGATTCATGGTTTTAAGTTGTTAATTGAAGGTCACGTAGATCTATCTGCGTGGAAGCATGGTTGGAGTCCAATTCTAGGCTCTTTTATTTATATTGAGGATTGCTGTGTGATCTAATTGGATCTATTGTGCTATTTCTATTGCTGAATTTCTTGTTTCTGGATGTGCTTTAAACGTGCAGATCTTATCTTAGGTGATGATCCAGTCTTTCTAGGAGTAGAGAAGCATACGTCTCTGCCTTTTTTATTGTAAATCTTGAAAAACTGTGAATATCTTTAGCGTGGTTTTGCGTAGTTGACTTTATTGGGAGCTTCTTTCATGGAAATATTTTCTGGTTTCAATACATTTGTCTGGTCAAATTCAATCTAAGGAGACCAGTTTTCCATAGCATCTTTGATCGGATAGTGATGCTGTGCCCTTCCTTAGGAAGGAGTGACTTATCATCCGACTTTGACTGGCTTCAGCCTATTTAGAAATTTCATTTTGGAAACATATGTTAGTCACATGATACTGTGACTGTGATCCATGACCGCGATTTATCTGGTCCACAAAGCCACAGAATGCACATGGAAAATTTCGACTTGCTTGAATCTTCGTGAATAGTTGATGGTGAAATGGTGAAACTGATTTTTTTTTTTTTTACTTTTGAAGATTTGAAAAGAAAAAGCGTATTTTATGCTGTGTGTATGATTTTAAGCTTAAATTCAATGATGGCATTCTGTTTGTGTGTTCCCCTATTTTTTTTTTCTCAGTATTTGATATCTTCCATGTTTAAACAGCATCGCTGTTCTTTTCTTTGCAAAAGAAGAGCTTGATTGCAACCTTGTTGCCACAAAGGACAGCCTTGAGCCAATCACTGTTCATTTTAAGGCAGGCTTGGGGCAGAAGTTTAGACAGCCTTGCGGCACTGGAATTGATTTCTCTATGTTTGACAAATCAGAGCTTACGGTAGAAGGAGATGCAGAGGTGTATCCATTAGCTGTAAAAGCGGAAGCATCTCTATCTGACCAAGAATCATCAGGTGATAACGAGAGTACAGGAACCCCAAACTCTCAGATTACACAGGCTATGTTTGTAAAGAAGGAGAACGGTGACTATCAGGTTCGTGTGCTGAAGCAGATACTCTGGGTTAATGGCACTAGATATGAATTGCAGGAGATATATGGCATAGGAAATTCAGTCGAAGGTGACTTTGATGGGAATGATCCTGGGAAAGAATGTGTAATATGCCTGTCTGAACCACGAGATACAGCTGTGCTACCATGCAGACATATGGTAATTCAATCTCTCATAAACTTCGTGACTAGGTTTATCTTCCTTGACTTGTGCTTTTGGTTTATTAATTAAGATTATGATACTGGATATCTCCAAGGGCTCTTGTATTCTATTATGCATCATGGTTCTTTTAATGAATTATATTATAAATTAATTGTGTTTTAAAAATTTTATGTTTCGCGGGTTAGTATGACGGTAAAATTCGATCCAGTCCATATCTATTCTCAATGCAATCCCGTCTTCCTTGGCCTATGTTTATCATTTGTATATGTGGAATTCTATGCAGCTGTTTCAGTAGTCTTTTTGTTATTGGCGTGCATTCATTATTTTATTTGTGTTCTGATTTCATAAGATCTTGATGGCATAATATCTTGCTGCTGGTTCTGTCAGTTCTAGTATTTAACACATATCTCCCATTTGAGAAATGTTCTTGGTGATTGATTGAACACAGGTGCTGGTCCAAGTGGATTATTCATCATTTCCGCTTGTTCTTCTATATTTCATTGATGTGTATTTGCCATTAGTATTCAGCTTATTATGCATTTCCATTCATCCTCATTCATCATTTTTGGACAACTTAATTTTTCACATTTCTGCAAGTCTTCCATCATGGGCACACAAACAAGGGAATCTGCATAAATTCCCCTGGAAACTTGACATGATTCATGTGATAAATCATATCATTCCAGTAATCTGAAATCTACCCTCATCAATGTTTGATCTTGATCATAGCAATAGATAAAAGATATTGTTCACTTGTTGAGCTCTCTTATGCTATTGTGATCGGTCATTTGTCATGTGTATTTGTTACCTCTAATATTTATCTTTAAGATGCAGATTGGGTGGCATGTGTGAGCGCCTGTTTTCTCCTTTCTCTCGCATTTAAGATAATGTACACAATCGTGTTTTAACTATGTCGAGCTAATGTATGGACATTGTCTTTCTTTGCAGTGCATGTGCAGTGGATGTGCAAAAGTTTTAAGATTTCAGACAAACCGATGCCCTATATGCAGGCAGCCGGTTGAGCGGCTATTAGAAATAAAGGTCAACAGGGCTGAGGAGCAAAATGAGGCAGAAAGTTGATTGAAGCATGCATCGCTTACTGGCCATCCTGTTTCTACAAAGCTTAAAATAAGTGGCCCATATATGATATAACATTTCTTATGATTGTCTGTTTGGTTTGGCCATAATCTTTGCAGTGTGCAAGTGCTAAAGATTCTATTGTTCCAATCATTTGTATATTCTGCACGTCTTTAGTTTTCAGGTTGGTTCTTGAGAGCTTAGAAGTTCTTGCAATGTCGCTCCAGGTATTGAAGAACAGTAGATCAAAGCACCTCCTTTTGGTGCTTCTTTGCCGTACTATTAGTTATTGACTTTCTGGTTTAGGGTCTTGATACATTCACCCAATGTACACAAAAACATTTACTGGTGTGTGGCCTGTGCTGAAGCCCAACCCTAACTGTGAATTATATCTTCTTGTATTCCAAATTTGATTGTTGTGGTATTCCTATTTTCTAGCAATAACAATATCTATTTTCCTTTCATTTTCTTTTGGCAGGTAAACAATAGCATATCTTAATATCTTCGCATGTGTTATTGGTAGACATCTTCTTTGGTTACAATTTAAAATTCCTTATTAAAACTTTAAAAAAAAAAAATCAATTGGAACTCCAATACAACACATGAAAATCATGCTGTTAAAATAGAAGGGCATATTTTGGAGTGGTTGGTGAATGAGTTCCGAGAAAGTCATAGTTGGGGTTTGGTAAAAGGTTAGTGGATGCAAACGCCCCTATCTTTCATCGCTGTCCGGTCAACTGAATCCTTCATTTGGTTCAATCAGACCGGGTCCACTATCATATCACTGCTTTTATTCATTTATTTATTTATTTATTAAAATAATAATTTTGTAAAACAAAGTTTGAGAGTGAACCAATTTAATGTTTCTTATTTCTATAATAATAATAATAATAATAAAGAAAATGAAAACGGGCTTGGTTCAGTGATTCCGGTCTGAACCAACCCATTCCCTGCTCGAATTTGGTTGGTGGCGCTCCCTTTCCTATATTTATCATTCTTCTTTTCTCTCGTTTTGCCACCAAACTCTCTCTTTTCTCTTCTCCGGTGTAGAGAAGCAGAGGGGAAGAAGTAGAGATTGAGATGGCTGCATCGACGTCGTCTCTGGCTTCCAAGGTTGGCTCTGGCCTCGGCTTTCAGCGCTCTGAGCTCCGGGGGCTGCCGCCTCCTTCCGTCCAGATCTCGATCCAACGCCACTCACGCCCTTCCAGAAGGCTGGGTAAGAACTCTTTCTGGTTTCTTTGTTTCGGCCTCTTGTTTGATCTATATCTTAAACTTTCTGTGTTTTTTTGTTTTAGTTTACATGAAGCGAAAACTAAAAAATTAGCAATTTTGTGATTGTCTTATGATCTCTTTGCCTCGTTTTATCTATGTTGAATTTGATTGAGAAAGATTGGATTTTTTGTTTTGTTTAAGTGATATCTTGTGAATTTGATATATTTACTTGAACTGAAGACTTGAATTTTGGGAATATTGTGATGTTTCTATGATCGTGAGCAGAGGTCAAAGCTATTGGTAATGTGTTTGGAAATTTCTTCCGGGTTGCAACTTATGGAGAATCTCATGGAGGTGGTGTTGGTTGTACTATCAGTGGATGCCCTCCTAGACTTCCCATATCTGAAGCTGATATGCAAGTGGAGCTCGACAGAAGGTCTTGTTCTTCCCTTATGGAATATGGATTTCTCTTTTTCTGTCTTGATTTTGTTGTCTCATGTTTGTGAATGTTCATCTTCAGGAGGCCCGGGCAAAGCCGGATAACCACGCCAAGGAAGGAGACTGATACGTGCAAGATTCTTTCTGGGGTTGCTGATGGTCTGTTTATGTCCATGTTTTTTTGTGTGGTTTTCTGTTTGTGCTTTGCATTATCAGTAGTGGCAATTGAGGCCTTTTTTTGTTGTTCGAATTGTGTCTGATCTGTGTTTTCTGTTTCAGGAATGACTACTGGAACTCCAATTCATGTTTTTGTGCCAAATACTGATCAAAGAGGGCATGTGAGTATACAAGGATCTTCTGTGACTATTTGTAATTGTGTTAATCTACATGGTTTAAACTATACAATGCTACATCATGATTATTAGCTTGTGTTAACCATAGATTTTTTTTTCCTTTTTTGCCCAAATCATCTGGCAGTATGATTTTGTACAATGTTTATAAAAATCTAGCTGCATTTGTCACTTTCTTTTTCTAAATATGCTGACTTTTTGGTCTTCGGCTTATTATTCTGTAAGCGATATTCCTCAATGATTTTTGTAAATTGATTAGTTTCATTTGTATAAGCATGAAAGTTATGTGATTTGGAGCAAACATTTACATTTGATGTTACATGGGTATGGTATGTCCTAAGAGCTGGTTGCATAGTTCATTCTAAAGATCTTCAAATGGCCCCAAACATTAGTCTTGATATTAGAAATGTATTTTATCTACCCATTTGAAGTCTATCCATACTACCTTCCTTAACATTCTGTAATTTTATCAATGCGGATGTTATTTCCTCCTCTCTTTTGATTGATTTGATTTTCCTTGATCCTTAAGGTTCTCAACTTGATGGTTTTACAGGATTACAAGGAAATGTCATCGGCATACAGGCCTTCTCATGCAGATGCAACATATGATTTTAAATATGGTTTGAGATCAGTTCAGGTATCTCCTTGTTAACAGTTCTCTCAGATGAAAGGCCTGCACCTTTATTCTTTAAGCATGCACTTTTCTTTACTAGGTTTTAGAGGATATCTGTCTGTTAGAGGCCTGGGTAAATTACTGATCCTTTAATAAGTTTTAACATACCTGGTGTTTTATGGAATTTAAGGGTGGTGGGAGATCATCGGCGAGAGAAACCATTGGAAGAGTTGCAGCTGGAGCTGTTGCAAAGAAAATTCTGAAGTTGAGAACCGGAACAGAGGTGAGGTTCAGCATGCATGTGTTTTTTTTTTTTTAATGGATGCATTATAAAGTTCCAGTGTCAGACATGCAACACAAATATGTATCAATCATGGTTGGTTGCAACGGTTATTTTTTCTTTCTAGGTTTTGTTCTTTCTTTCTATGAAAAATTGCTTTCTTTATTTGCTGAAAATTTTAAAACTGTTTCTGCACTATGTTATTCTAATCCATTAATATAGCTTATACTGAAGTGCATTAAAGGGTTGGAGGACGCAACCTCCTTGATCTGTAATTATTATGACTTTCTTGTCTTTTTACTTTTTTTCATTTCATGATTTCATGCTAATCTCATGAAGTGTTTATATATGAAACATTCAATTTTTAGCCAGGGATAAAATTGAGTAAATTAAAAATATAAGAAATAAAAAATGTTGATTAAAATCTCATATTTAGCTTCATCATTTCGCTTATAATGTCCTAAATTTTATTGCCGGTCTACATTATTAATATCTATGAGTTTTTTTTTTGTTCCTAGATATTGGCCTATGTTTCTCGAGTCCATCAAGTTGAACTTCCAGAAGGGTTGGTTGACAATGAGACCGTGACATATGAGCAGGCATGTGGTTGCAATTTATCTTCAGCATAATAAATTATGTTCTATTCCATACACTTTGTTAAATCTTTCCCTTTAATGTTTACCAGATAGAGAGTAATATTGTGAGGTGCCCTGATCCTGAGTATGCTCAAAAGATGATTGATGCAATTGATGCTGTTCGTGTGAGAGGGGACTCTGTCGGCGGTATCGTCACTTGCATTGCAAGAAATGTTCCACGTGTAAGAGTTTCAACCATTTCAATATTTAACCTTTTTGTTAACCCGGTGATTTGGGTAATTAGAGTATTGATCTTTTCTTCATATTACCTTCATTCATTTTCTGATCTCTCCTATTTTAATTATAATCTGAGCAAATATGGTATAACACCACAACTTCATTGCAAGCTAAATAAATAACATCCGTTTTTTTTTGGTATGGCATCAGGGGCTCGGATCTCCGGTCTTTGATAAGCTGGAGGCTGATCTGGCAAAAGCTGCATTATCGTTGCCTGCTACCAAGGGATTTGAATTTGGCAGTGGGTTTGCAGGTAGTGTGAACTAAAAAATAATGATAATTGAATTTGTGTTTGAATATCTTTTTTAAGTGGATGAAATATGACTAAATGTTGTTTACTATTGGCCTCTAACTGTTAAATTGTTCTAATCCATGTAGGTACTCTTTTGACTGGGAGTGAGCACAATGATGAGTTCTATACCGATGCAAATGGAAACATCCGAACAAGAACAAATAGATCTGGTGGTATTCAGGTTTGTTTTACTTGTCCCTATTTCATATCTTCTCATTAGAGCAATACGACATCATAAATTACCTTAAAACATTCTTGTTCGTCTTTCTAAATTGGAGTTTGATGTGTGAAGGGGGGAATCTCGAATGGAGAGACCATATACATGAGAATTGCTTTCAAGCCAACATCTACTATAGGGGTAAGCTGCCAGTTTGTTTTCCGTAAATATACCATTTCCTTTTGAACACTGTAGGGAAAATTTGTATAGAATTAAATATTATGTTTTAATCTTTGATGTGTAACAATTCATATTCAATAACGTCATCATCCTGAGTAAAATCACTCAGTTTGGATGTGATTAATATGGAAGAGATTTTGTTCTTGTTCATGCAAATAGTATATTACCCTCTTGTTAGATATTCTTGGCTCTGATTTTATCAACAATGTAGTCTTAAATGCAATTTAATCTTCTTTACAGAAAAAGCAGAATACTGTGACGAGGGATAGGCAGGAAACTGAACTGATAGCAAGGGGCCGTCACGATCCTTGTGTTGTCCCTCGAGGTATGTTGCCATTTTCAGTAGCTAAAGCTTAGCAAATATCAACCGTTTTCTTGAATAATAGCATATAGAGATCATCATTTACGCGGTTGTTCTTTGCTCCTTCACAGCCGTTCCTATGGTGGAATCAATGGTGGCGCTTGTGCTGGTGGATCAACTGATGGCACACCTAGCACAATGCGAGATGTTCCCCGTCAACCCGGCCTTTCAAGATCCTATTAATCCTGCTGCCCATGAATCCCTTCCTCATTCCCAAGCTCACTTAAATGGATTTCTTTTAGAACTTTATTATTGTTGTATTTTATTGTTTGTGGCATCTCCGGACAAAGCCCATCCAAAGAGTGTATCAAGGAAAGTAGTAGGTAAAAAACTACAACTGTTGAGTTTCAGTATTTTGTGGTGTTTGTATCAGAAATAAATTTGGAAACTTTATAAGCTAATAAATCCCAATGTGTTTGATAATTGTCCATTCTTAGATGATACAAGATTTGAAATCCTTTTTCAAGTTTTGTATAGAATATATTTCCTCTCCAATGGGCATCTTCATGTCTTTATAAACAGTCTTTATAATAATAATAATAATAATATATTGTTATCAATATACCATCCCATGATGTGCTTAGTTTTGTTTGCATCTTTTTCTGTCTTTGTTTTTATCTTTATCAATGTCTTTGTAGAGAGGTCAAGTTGAAACTTGAAAGACAGTCACTACACAAGTTGTTGTTTGGTTTGGTGATGGTGAAGGACTAGAACTACAAGTTAGATTGATAAATTAATCATAGTACAGTGTGAGGAATTATTTTGGATTAATGACTCAACAACCAGACAACCTTCCCCTATGGGCTACGGCTCTTGCTTGACTTTGAGTGGTTCACATGCCACACTCCAAACTCCAATGAAACTCTTTTCAATTTGAAATTCTAAAAAGCTACTTAGCTCCATTATATACCAATTATCTTTCTTTTATCATTATCATTATCATTATCATGCATGTGTGTATATACATATATATGGTCATGACAAGTGGAGAAAAAACATGTTATATGAAACATGAAAGAGGAGAGGGAAAAAAAACAGGACACATAGGTAACACATATTATATATATATAGGTATTAATTTTTTAAACAGTTTTTCTATTTTTTTAAATTTATTCTTTTAGTCTCTTTATTTAATCATGTTTATCCCCCATAAACTCAAAATTCTAACCCTAAATCATTAAAAGAAAAACCGACATGACTCATTTAAACATAGTAGAGAAACTGAAAAAAAGTTATAATTTAAAAGTAAGAGATTAAAAGAGTAGATTCAAAAAAAAAAAAATAGAGGGACTTTTCATAGAATTATATATATATATATATATGTTGTTCCAGACTATCTAAATACAAAGATTGATAAAAATCGGTGAGAATTCTGTATTCAAATCAAAATGTAATTAACACAAGAATTTGCTGCTAATTAAGTTGAAAAAAGAACTGGTAAGATATCACTATAATAAGTTTTAGTGTTTCTTTTTGTCTCTATCCCCTAGATCATTTGAGTAGTTGGTGAGTGCATCTCAATAAACCCAAATATCTCATTAAAACATATTATAAATTATATACAATTTGATTTTTTTTAATAATAATAGAAATATAATTTTATTTAAATTTCTAAACAACCACTAGCACTGTTGATTTTATTTAAATATGATATATGCACCCAAAAAATAAAAAATAAAAAATAAAAAACTCTAAGGATATATGCATGTACAAAAAAAGGCCTTAGTTTTATTTATATTCCATGCATTGCATTATCAAACCTTTTATAGATGAACATTATAAAACAAAAAAGATACATTGAAATTATTTATTTAAAATGCACCGTCATGTGGCACATTAATTTTCCATCATTTGGCTCCACTTGGCTCAAAAAGATAGATTTTAAAGACAATATCATGAATATATATGCTTGAAAGACATGGCTCTATATATCATCAACAATGACTTCACCACTTAATCTCAAATGAAGGACCACCTCTATCTCCCTCTCTCTTTCTCTCTCTCTCACACACACATTCATAGATATGTTTCAAGACTCAAAGTGTTAGGTAGGATATCTCATGTCATGGGATACTTAAGCACATAATATATAATGTCCTCTTAGTCCACATATAAGAAAAGGATGATGCTTCTCATGAAATTTAATTGCTTTTCATTTCCAAGTAATCCCTTTTTATAACCTTATCACAGCGAGTGATTTGACAATGTAAGTAAAGTTTCATACAGGCAACAAAGTCCATGTCCAAGTCTCTTGCAAACTTATTTAGCAAAAAGTAGCTAACATGCATCCATATTAAGTAAGTTTCAAATGACATGCATTTAGTGAGTCCCTCTCATTTTCTTTATATGTTGTCCTTCTCTTTATACTACATGCTACCAAACAAAGCAGAGAGAATTAGAGAAAGGCACAAGAGGTTCATAGGTCCGCATCTAGTTTTGTATGTATTTGTAATTAATTACTACTGTTTTGTTTTTAATAAGAGGAAAAAAAAAGAATAAGATTAAAACTTAAAAGTAAGCAATGATTGGTACACATCATTGAATCCACGTTAGGCATGTTTGTGCATTTCATGCACCTTTGAACCCCTCCTTTGAATAATAGTATCACGTTTGATAGTATATATATATGAGTTCATCACCATGTAATTGTATATATATATAGTACATATTAAATATCTATGCATGTGTTTGTTCATGTATCTTTTTAAGTAGGAAACACTTAACAATCAAATAATAAGTAATGACTACTACTATATATGCGCCACACATATACACCATTTATTAAGGTATTAACATTTTTTTTTTTAGTGTAAACGAAGCAATGGTCCTTCAACTATAATTTAAAAATATATTTTGGTCTTTAATTAACTTTGAAAAAAAAAAAAAAAAGTAGGAATCCTCGGCTAATTATTTAATATTTTTTTTACCTAAGTATGATTTTGGAGTTGTTTATGAGGATGAGACTTGATTAATATTTGATTATTAAGTTAACAAGTACTTAATTCAGTTCATTAGCATTGTCAATTGTTCTATGATTTATTAATCCCTCAATCAACTAATAAGTACATAGAAATGGCACATGTTACTGTACATGGATTTGGATTGCTCACCATCTTCAATCAGTCCAATTCTATTTGTAAAATGCCACATTGTATATGTTTTACTACATACCAAACAAACTTTAAGAAAAATCAGCAATGAATGCAGGACATAATGAGGCGGCCTTCTTCAACTGTATTAATGCAGGGACCATTTAATTTCCAAGAATGTCTACCTGTTTTCTGCAGATATGACCAGGAAACAATAGAGCTAGTAGCAGACTAGTTTTATGTGATCATTGGAGAAGAAGATAAATGATTATATTATACATATATATACATTATTCTAAGATGAAATAAATATATTGAATTGATGTTACAATTTAATATTAAAAAAAAAAAGGTAATATAAGAATAGATGGAGAGGAAGAAGGAGTGGTGGAAAGCTCACCTAAAGAAAGGAATAGAGGACAAGCATGCATCTTCAAACATAGAAATCTTTGTTACTATATTAATTCTCATGGTCCTTTAATTTGGCTTTGCACAAAATATGATTGATGGGATTTATGCTTTTGGTTGGTAGGTTTTGTTGGTTGTGAAAAGTATCATTCCATTTCTTTAAGTCTATATTTAATGTTTTTTTTTTAATTAGTCTTTTGGCAATTGTACTACTTAACTCACACAATGTCCGGAATTATAGCCAAAGGGGCAGCTAAGCTCATTGTCATTATTTATAATCATCATGTTTTTGTTACTTTTGGTATGGTTAGCACAGCATAAAGAAACTTAGTGTGGATAATATATTTCAGTCTTGTAACTTTCTTGGATTCCCTTTTTTTTTATAAAAAAAAAAAAGTCAATTGTTCATGCTTGTAAATTACAGTAGATAAGAGTTGTAATTAATAAGGAATTGAAGGTGGTAATAAAATCAAGACTAGAAGACAAAATATATAATATGAGCTATGATAATGAGAATGTTCATGACCTTTCTTCTTCATATTACTGTTGAAAACTTAAATGAAGACCATGAGGATAATATTAATATTAATATTAATGTATATATATATATATATATATTTTTGAAACTTGGCTTGTATTTTTCATGGAAAACGGGAATTATTTAAATTTCAAACGGTTCGATTGTCAAATCAATCTATTTCTTGAGGTGGATTTTGCAGTAGAAGAAGGATAAGCTAAAAATGTTTTACATGATATCATCAGTGTAGTGTAGACATAAGGAATGGAATCTTCATGTTTGAATAGTCCATTAATTGTCATATCTTAACAGCAAAAGCAAGAGCTAGCTCCCATGGAGATAGAGATATATATATATATATATTGATAAATAATGGAGAAATATTAAGAGAAGTTTTATTCTTTTATTTTATTTTTAATATGGAAGCAAGAAAGGTATGTTGTGCAAGTCTTCCCTCCACTCAAAAGTTTATCCATTGAATGTGAGGAGCTAACAGAGTTGGTCTTGTCTCATGATCAATATATCATATCTTGATACATTTGGTACAAGTTCATTTACATTTCTATTATCAAAGTTTTAAGAAAATTAAGAAAAATTAGCAAAAATGATTACCACTAGAACAATATAAATATATAGGAAACAATCATTTGAGAAGCCGTGAGAATAAGAGGAACCTACTAGAGTTGGTCTCGTGATCTTCATGTGATGTGATGCATTACTTATAAAACCACCATCAATGATCAATGGACCAAATTTTGATTGTATTTGTATATTAGAAACATTACCATGCATAATACACATGTATGCTTTATAGGTAGGAATTGTTCATGTTGATCAATCAATTAGATATGCATAGACAAAGAGAGGATTTCGTACTATAAAAGAGATTTTCTTTTTTAAAGAAAAAAACATCTATGTTGGTTCATTCACCACCAATCCGGGTGAAACGACGACACCTAATATTGAGATTGTCTAATGCTTTCTTTGATCACTTGTTGTGTTATAAAGTGCTATTTTTAATGGATGATCCACATTTTATGATTGTTTCCTAGATGACACGAGTTACTTTTGTTTATATATTTTTTATTGGTATTTTATCCAGCATTCCTTGTCTGTTTTTTTTTATTAACTAAACAAATTATATTTTTTACTAGTTTATTTTTTATTTCTAACAAGAGTTGTTTTAATCCCTTTAAATAAATAAATAAAAATAAAATCTACCAAATGTTCATAGTTCAGTGATATTTATTACATCGTATATAACTCTTACGAGTTATTATTTATTTTAAAAAAAAAGTAATGTGTAAACTTGGTCCACCTAAAAATGTCCATACAATCCTCGTTTAAAATCAAAGATGAAAATATCTTACTGAATATATACACATGTACTTTATCCGAATATTTGTTTTTATAATTATATTTTCAAATTTTCTTAAAAAAAATTGCATTTTCTATATATTTAACATGGTTTCATTAACTTTTACTGTTAATTTATTTTTGTTTTAATTATTTGTTAATTAGTCTAATTTGGCAAAGTCGCCTATGGTACCATGATTTTCTATATGAAATTTTTCTATATTGAAAAAAAAAAGAATAAAATAGTTATGCATCTTTCATGATGCTAGTGATGATTAAAGCCGCCTCAAAGATGAAAAATAAGCAAGTACAATTATTTTGAATTTTTGAAGAGTATAACTAAGAAAATAGCCATGGGTACAAAAAACCCATGAATGGAAATTAAGTACACACCGATTTACTGTATCTTAGTTTTTTCAGTGTTTTTTTATTTCACATTTTTTCTCAATGTATTTGTACTTTACCTCTTGTGATTATTTTGTTGATTTTCTTTTTGTGAATTTCTTTCCTCATTGTTATTGTTGTTTAAGGTTCTCTGTTTTTTTTAATAAAATTAGTGATTTATTTCATTTATTATTGGGAAAAATAACTATAGTCTATAATATATATATATGTTTGATGAAGACGACAAGTGCCACCCCATAGATGGTGTGAAAGGGATAGACAGGTAAAGTGGTGCATCTGTTACGGTTCATTTCAATGATATTTCAATGACTACAACCTCATAATGATGAATCTTTCTGTTTTGTAATTCTGAAAAGATGAAGAATACAGCTCTCCCTAATAAAACATGGGATGAACAATATTTATATAGTATTTTTAATATTATATTTATAATATAATTACACAGTATTGTATAGTACTGCGGCACATAAAATTCAACCATGCACCACTCACTCAACATGTTTGTATTGCATGGAAAAATATACTCTCTCTCTCTCTCCAACTCCCAAATTCCCATTCAAAAGCCTTATTAGTCTTTGTTGGTAATTTTGACCATCTCTCTCTCTCTTTCTCATCTCGGTCTCTCTCTCCCTCTCTCTCCCTCTCTCGCGTGCTCCGTTAAAGATATATATATATATATATATATCTATCTTGAAAAACAGAGAGAGAGAGAAGAGAAGAGAAGCGTGTTGTGTTGTGTTGTGTTGTGTTGGCCTTTCTCTCTCTTTCTTCCTATTTGAGTCGTTATGGCCGTTCTTTACATCCATTTACATTCTCCATCTCCTCCTTCTCCAACTTCTCCTCTCATTTATTCTTAGCATCTTCCTCTATCTAATTCAATCCTACCCATCATCCTTCATTATTATCATTATTATTTATTTATTTATTTATTATTTTTATTATTATTTTTTTGAAGACACTCTTTGTTGTTGGTTCTGTTGTTGTTGTTGTTTTTGTGCAAAACGGTGTCACCATGACGGCGGCACCGGAAGACATGCTCGCCTCCACCGCCGCAACCAAGTCCAAGTCTGGGGACGAAGACGGCAACAACGACGACGACGAGCACACCATGGACACCGACAAGCTCAGCTACGAGATCTTCTCCATCCTCGAGAGCAAGTTCCTCTTCGGCTACGACGACCCCAAGCTCCCTCTTCATCCCCCTCCCGACCCTTCCCATTTCAAGAACCACCGTGGCAAGGTCTGCATCCTCTCCATCGACGGCGCCGGCATGCGTGGCATCCTCCCCGGCAAAGCCCTCTCACATCTCGAACGTTCCCTTCAATCCATCTCCGGCCAGCAAAACGCCCGCATCTCTGACTTTTTCGATGTCGTTGCCGGCACCGGCGTTGGTGGCCTCTTCGCTTCCATGCTCTTCTCCTCCTCCCCTTTCTCCGCCGATGAGACCTGGCGCTTCCTTGCCGAAAAGGCTCGCCGTTTCCTAAAGAAGCCCTCTTCCGGTTTCCTAGCTCGTGCTTTTCGTGGCGGCGGCAGCGGCACTGCTGCCGCCACGGCGGCGATGGAGAAAGCAATGAAGGAGACGTTTGGGGAGAAGATGACCTTGCGAGACACCGTGAAGCCGGTTTTGATCCCGTGCTACGATTTGAGAAGCTCGTCCCCGCTCGTCTTCTCCCGCGCCGACGCGTTGGAGAGCGAGAGCTATGATTTCAGACTCTGGGAAGTCTGCCGCGCCACCTGGGCAGAGCCTGGCCGGTTCGAGCCGGCCGACATCCGTTCCGTTGACGGCTCCCGCTCCTGCCTCGGGATTGACGGCGGTCTCGCCATGACCAACCCGGCCGCCGCCGCCATCACCCACGTCCTCCACAACAAGCAAGAGTTCCCCTTTGTTCGCGGCGTCGAGGACCTCATGGTCCTCTCCCTCGGCTGCGGCGCCGGAGCCGCCGTGCCCGATGCTTCCTTGCTCCGGCGTTGGACGGCGAAGGAATGGGCTCGTCCCATGGCTCGCATCGCTTCCGATGGCGCCGCCGACCTTGTCGACCACGCCGTCGCTCTCGCCTTCGCCCATGCTCGTTCTTCCAACTACGTCCGAATTCAGGTAAAATCTCAGGAAAATAATAAAAAAGCTTCTTTTTATTTTTTTTACCATGGAAATGCATCAGGTTAGAATGTTGGAATGGATTGATTTTTTAATGGTTTTGTCTGTGTTTCCTCTTCTCTGTTTCTCTAGACTTAATTGTTAGCTTGGTGGTAGTGCACACTGCACAGACCTACTACCATTGATTACTACCATATTAATACACAATGCTGTCTGGTTTTAGGACCACTCTCGGCCTTGGCTTTTTCTTGATAGCTCATAGCTCATAGCTCATAGCTCATAGCTTTGCTGTAACCTGAGCAAAATTTGCTACCACTTTATCATGAATTTGGTTGTGTATTGGCAGGCTAATTGTTCCAGCATGGGGGCTTGTTCTGGAGTAGATGCAGACTCTGACCCAAGTCCCAGCAATGTGAAAGTGCTTGTGGATGCAGCTGAGGCAATGTTGAAGCAGAAGAATGTGGAGTCAGTGTTGTTCTCTGGGAAAAGAATTAGTGAAAGAACTAATTTGGAGAAGTTGGATTGGTTTGCAGGGGAGCTTGTGCTTGAGCACCAGAGGAGGAGCTGCAGGATAGCTCCCACGGTTGCTTTCAAGCAAGCAGTAACCAATCCCAGTTAGCAAAGTAAGCGCATGCATGCAAGTCCTCACTTATATATATATATATATATATATATTTTGGTTCATATGCTTCATGCTGCTGTTTTTAATATAGCAGTGCATATATGTTTTCTCTTCAGTCTCAAAAAGATTAAAAAAAAAAAAAAGATTATATCTTCTGTCAGTTCTTTCAATGTATTTTGTGGCCTGCTCTGAGATATTGGTAGATTGTTGATGGCAGTGGCTTCAATGAAGGTAATTCCTTTGTAGCATGTCACAATCTTCTTACTGTATTGATTGCTCCACAATTGTCTAAATAGTATTTTAAAAGGAAGTTATATACCCCCCTTTGTTTCAGCATGTTACTCTGTTCATATTTGTAAAAAGTAAAAACCAGCTGTTGCTTGCTTTCATCTTGTACTTTCTTTCTTCAATTGAAAACAATCCTATATATATATGTACTCAGTTAAAACTGTAATTTTTAGAATTACTGGTGGTAGTCATCAATTTTCTTGGATAAAGGTGCTTTCAATGTCAACAGGTCATGAGAGTTTGTGTATGAAATGTGAATTCCTTGCCTACTACTTCTTCGGCTTTGTGGCTGTGAAAAAACTTCTGTCCTTCTTCACAACTTGAAGAGAGACGAACGTTTTCTTTTGTTGGACCCACAGGATTTGTTTCACTCTTTCCTTGATGTGTTTTTTCCATTGTTTTGGCTGTTGGGAAGCATGCTGGTTGTTCAAAGACTTTTTCATTTCATGCTCATGTTTTCCATGAATCTTTGAAGAGTTTCACTTTGATAATATAATTTGATGTCGATTTGATTACTATGGACTACTATTTTCTTTTCCTTGTGTGTTATTAAGATGCCAATGCCATTGTTTTCTTTGTTCAAACAGAGACATTTTACTAGTTACAATATTGCATAAACCTGTTAGAATCAAACTGAAAAATTGGGTCACACCTTCTTGTCATATTGTGGTTGCCTGATGCATTCTTATTAACTCCATATCAACTTATTCATTCATTTGTTTAGTAAACATACTTCAAAGAGAAACCCACTCCTCTGAACAGCTATGATGAAAACAACTGCTAGGTTCTGTAGGACCCAAACCCAAAGATTTGCATGCCTGCATGTCCATTTTATTCCCATCTAGTTTCACAGTAAAAATTTCAGGTAAAACCAGTCAACAGTGACTGTCCTAGTTTGGCAGTAAAAGAAATGAGTTACTGAGACAACGAACGTTGAGAAGCTGGATGAAGATGAAGCACCTGATCATATGCATTGCCTTGCCTTGCCATGTTTGGGGGACATTAACAGATATCCATGGGACACTTGCTATAAAGTAGGGTCTGTGACTCTTTGTTGGTTGTCTTGATGTTGTTTCTTGATGTTGGTGGTGGGGGCCTTATTCCAAGTAAATAAATATATATAAATGTTTGATAGTCCACCACCATGTCTAAAGCCATTATTAGACATTGAAAAAAGCTTAACCTGCCACTGTCACTGCCACTCTTCTTTTACTTTTACTTGCCACCTGACCCTTAGTTCCATCACTTTCACTTGCATTGTCTACCCAGCTTTTCTCCCTCTATATGGTAATGTAATTAAGCTAACATTGACTTGTGAATCTCTAAAGAATAGAAGAAGAAGGAGAAGATGAAGATGGATAAGAAGAAGATTTCTTTGAGTTATCTGTGAAGCTGGTTTGGTGGCAAAGGATTTGTCTTTTTACATGGCACATTGGCACGGCTTTAAATGAGTCAGAGATTCCCAGCCCCACAATTGCTGTTTGACCTCAATGCTACTGAAATCAAACAACACTGTTTTTAGAGCTCTTTTGTCAGCAGACCAAGTGAAGTTGCCCACCGTCCACTTATATTTGCTTTTGTGATTTTTTATCATGCATGCACTTTAACCTGTTGTGGAGAGTTGATGTGGCCCATCTTTAAGTTTGTATTGTCTGGTATCTATCAAATTGAACTCTTGGGTTGGTTTTAATGGAAATTTTTTTTTAAAAAAAGGGACATGTTCGTCTTGTTTCATCATGGAAATCATGATCATGATGATGATGATGATGGTGCTGGTGGTGCTGTTGGTGGTGGCCTAATTCTTGGTTTTTGTTTTTGTCTGGCATTTCATTGCTATCTTGATCATGTCTTTCTGCATTCAAACAATGATGCACAATAACTACAACACATCAATCAAGAGTCAAGACCAGGTTTACTATGGGGCATACCTCATACAAAAAAAGAGAAACAAATAAAAAGTAAGACAGACTCTCTCAGAGAGGATGAAGTTCAATATATACAATTTTATTTTAATAATACTAAAATATACTCCATATATATACATTTTGGTTCTTAATCAAATATATATATATATATATATATATTGAGTAAAAATTTGTTATCGGGTTGAAGACATTAGCGGATCCGATTCGCAGTTGAGAGGCCCAAACCCGGCCCATGAGCTTATCGGATTAAGGTTTCGGATCCGATTGGACGGACAAACAACGAAGGTTTTGGTTCTCTGCATCGAGAGCTCGAAATGGGGGAAGCCATGGAGGCCGAGACGCCCGCCACTGAAGAGATCCAAGCGCCAGCGGAGACCAAGGAGGCCTCGGAAAAGAGGAAGAGAGAGGAGGAGAATCCTTGGAGGAAGACGAGCCTCTGCTCCTACTTCCGGCGTGCTGCGGGCTCATGTAGCCATGGTGACGCTTGCCGGTATGCCCACGGCGAGGAAGAGCTTCGGCCTCGCCCTGATAACTCATGGGATCCCACTTCCGAACGTGCTAAGAAGCTCCTCAAAACGGAGGCGGCGGAGGACGAGGAGGAGGAGGATAAGGATGTCGATTTTGCTACGATGGAGAAATGCCTTGTTGGACTCCCGAGGAAATGGACTTCTGATAGTTTGAAGAGTTTCCTTGATGGCAATGTAAGTATCCGCTTTTCATGCTTGGAGCTCATGAATTACTGATAAAGTTGCTTCCTTTGTTCACTAGAAATTTATTTCGCTTTTTGTTTTTAAACTGAAATTTGATGCTTCATCGTAGCAAAAGTAGTCTATTGTTAGTGCCATAAATATGTAATTTTGGGAGTAAACATGGTTGAGTAGCTTGCTTCTACTGTTCTATCCATTGTTATAATTGAATTCTCTCAAAATTTCTCATACTACTGTATCATTGTTAAATGGTAGTTACTTGTTTTTAAAACAAGAATGAATTGGATAAACCTCTTAGAAAATATAGCAGCATCCCTTATAACTCATTTGAAGTATGTTTTGCTTTTCTATTTGCTTGGTTTGTGTATGAGTCTGCTTTAGTCATATTTTTCAGGGGATTGTTTGTGTATCATCAAAGAAAAAGAAGGGAATGACTGTAGGTTTTGTAAGGTTTGCTGATCCGGAACAGATCAGAACTGCAGTTGAGGTATCTCATTTGACTGACATGTTATATTTTGTAATTAGTACCTTGCTGTTCTTGCTTATTCTCATTCAACTAATAGATTTTGAAAGAAAAGACAAGTGGGGGAAAGCAAATAAAAGTTGCAGATGCCATTCGGCGATGCCAAGGGAAGAAACCTGGGAAGGAATATCCTCTTGGTCAGATAGATGAACAGCTTTGTCAAACTCAATCAATTATTGATGATTCAACTAGTTCTATGCCAAGTTCGGTTGTGGATGATGATGCTGGTGAGAATGATGATGGTTCTGCTCATAACAATAGTTTGCCTGCTGAAGGATTGATTTCAAAAGCAAGAAGTGTTCGTGATGTGGTGACTCCCCTTGCTTATATGCCCTATAATGAACAACTGGAGCACAAGAAGAATTCTCTTCTTCAAACTCTCAAACGACTTGTAAGAAAAACAATTCTTACTCATGCATTTATTCGTTTATTTTTAATATTTTTTTTTACTTAATATAACAGTACTGTTATTTCATTCTTCTCCCTATAGTTGATTTTACAACTTTTGTTTAATCTGATGTTTTATTTACTTGTAGACCCGCAATGCACGTAAGGCTTGCCCAGATTCTATCTCTCTCCCTGAGTGGATTCTTAAATCCAGAGACATTGGTAATATTCCATTTCTCCTTTGATTTTGTGGCACTGTATACTCAATCTATGCGGATGGTACTTGTGATTTTAGAAGAGAAAAGAATATACTGAGATAAATGGGAAATCTGAAAATATTCTATATGTGTATAACTGTAGGTGGTCTTCCATGTAAGCTAGAAGGCATCATAGAGTCGCCGTTGATAAATGGGTATCGGAATAAGTGCGAGTTTTCGGTGGGCTATTCCTCACAGGGAAAATGTACAGTTGGATTTATGCTTGGAAATTTCAGGTCAGCGTTTGTCATTATCTTTTTTATCAGAACTATCTTTGTATTTCCACAAGCGTGTTATATTTAAAATTGCAGGGAGGGTATAACAGCAGTAGAGGAGCCTATCAACTGCCCAAACGTATCTGAAATTTCTTGCAAATTTGCTTTGATCTTTCAAGAGTTTCTCGAGTCCTCTGTGTTACCTGTATGGAACAGAATTGAGAATCATGGGTTTTGGCGCCAATTTACGGTATCAAGTTGTTAATCTTACTAACAGATCTGTGATAATACAATGAGACTATTGTATATTTTTTATTGGTTCAATTGGTATATCTTTTGCAGCCTGCTGTTTCCTATACCTGGTTGTTTCCAGAGTTTTTCTTACACTTTTGCATTTTAGTGAAGTTGCAATGATTTACCTTTTTTGATATTTCATGTAGGTCAGGGAAGGAAGAAGTCCAAGTCAAGTGGCAGTGGCTGACAATCTTGATAACCAGATTGCAGAGGTTATGCTTATTATTCAGGTCTGTGTGTCTTAAATATATTGATGGGTGATAGCTTTACAATCAAATCAAGTTGTAGGATCCCACATTTTCCTTGGGATGTAGTGTGGATTATGAGTTTGCAACTTTTTTCTTTTGTATTTACAACCAACCTGCAGGTTTGCTCATCTGATGTTGATGAAAAGATTATGCAAAGTGAATTCAAGAGGATGGTTCAGGTTCTTGTCCGAGGAGCAGCTACATCTTCTCCCACTTTACCTCTCACAACGGTAGTAGTGCAGGTGAGGTGTTGTCAAACTTAGTGGCATATTTCACTTAATTTCCATATTGCTGATGCCAATTGGAGATATGATAAGTAATACTAAAACTGGGGAAAGCTTAGCTTCTTTTATGAGGGTGGAGACCCCAAGCACAAAATCAAGTGATGAATGCATGTGATGCTCGGAATGCTTTGGATGTTCATGACAAGTTGACATGTTGGATGTCTTTCTTGTAGGATCATAAAGGAATATCAAATGTTGCACCTGCTGATTGCCCGATGTTTGTGCTACCACTTGCAGAGGTGGAAGAACATTCTTGCTTAGAAAAGGTGCCTGCCACTGAAGCAAGAATTAATGATTATATAAATAATCTTCAATTCTGCTTATCTCCAACAGCATTTTTCCAAGTAAGATGCTTAGCAGTTCTTGTCATATAATTTCTCCTGTAGAATTTGTGCAGCTAGTTGTAGCTGACAAGGTCACAGGTAAATACTCTTGCTGCAGAGAAGCTGTATTCCCTTGCCGGTGATTGGGCCGATCTTAATTCAGACACCCTACTATTTGACATATGTTGTGGGACTGGGACAATTGGTCTTACTTTAGCACATCGTGTTGGTATGGTAAGTTTTAGGTGTTCCAATCCTGTTTTTGATTCATCACCAAAGGCCTTCCAAATGCTTATAGTTGTAAGAGTGACATAAGCATATGATCATTTAGATTGCTCTGTCAGTAGAGGTTACAACATGCAAGAGCTACCATAGCTATGTTTTGATTGTCAATCAGGTAGATAATCTTGACAGCATATTTTGCTCCTAAAAAGTGATGCAACCCCTTTTGCAACTGATATACATGCATGACCTGACCTTCCCACAATCTCTACTGTCCTTTCATCAGAGCAAAAGCCTTTTCTGCATATAGCATGCATTCCTGAACCACCTTATACCCCTCAAGTTTGCATATATAACTCCCAAGTGTCCTGTTAGGTTTATTTTTTTCATAATTTATTATTCACGGGTAGGTCTATCTACTAACTGCTGTGTTGTTTGAGTTGCCTCTCAGACTAGTATAAAACTGACGATTTTACCTAAAGAAAAATGCCTGGTGTCTTCTTTCCTAGACTATTTTGTGCATCTTCATTTACTTTTGTGAAGCTTCTTGGTTGGTTGACTTTTCTTGACAATATTTCACGCTTCCACCTTATTGCTTGACCAGGTTGTGGGCATTGAAATGAACAGTTCAGCTGTTTCAGATGCAAATAGAAATGCTGAGATTAATGGCATAACCAATTGTAGGTTTGTATGTGGAAAGGTGAGTCTTGGATAAGTCTAAAAAAAAATATATATATTTGAACTTTCATTGTGGTCCTGTTTGCACACTCTGGCCATTAATGCTTGTATTGGTATTAATGACCTCCACATTACTTCCCATCTGGGGAATCTACAGGCAGAGGACGTCATTGGCTCATTACTTAAGGAGTATCTTGATGAGTTGCAGCCACATGGCACAAGCTCTGACTTGTCAACAACCAATGGGATGGTTGGTGGGAAGGGTGATGGTAACACAGAAGAAAATGACACTACTACAACGGTCACAGACATAACCACTTCTGACACTGGCCCGGAAAATGACTGCCCAAAAGACAAGGATAGTGAACAGATACAACTCCTGGTGCCTGAGCAGCAGTTTGATGAAAAATCCAATGTACAAGAAATCTCCAAGGGCAATTCTAACGATAACAATGTCAGTGGTTTTTTAGAAAGTTCTTTAGATTCATCTGGATTTGAGGAGAAGGCTCAAGAGAAGGTTGATTTTGATAAACAGAAAGTAACTGATAGTGCTTTGAGACCACAATTCAAGAATATTGTCGCAATTGTTGATCCGCCACGTGTTGGATTACACCCTATTGTAAGTTACATTATCTCATTTTATTTTTCCCTCCTGCATTCAGGATTCACTTGAATAGAGTTAGATGATGACATCTCCAGCTGAACTTGAACGATAGTTCTTTATCCAAACTGTGGCATGATCATCTTCTTTATTAGTTGAAGTCATATGCAGATGCTTGACATGGTTTTATGATTTTGTGTAGGTGATGAAAACTATAAGGACACACCATTGTTTGAGGCGTCTCGTGTAAGCCTTTATTACTTTATCGACACAATTAACTGTTGATAGGTTTTCAGTAAAATCTAAAGTTCCGTTGTTGTTTTTGTGTCAGTTACATCTCTTGCAACCCAGAAAGTCTAGTGGCAAATGCAATTGAGCTCTGCACACCTACTGCTGACAAACCTGAGAAATCAAAAGGCAATAAGAGATGGCGAAGCATGAGCAATGCTGGTCTAGCAAGACAAAGGGCTAAATCTATGCCAAACTCTGAGCCCTTCCAGCCGGTCAGGGCAGTTGCAGTTGATCTGTTTCCACACACACAACACTGTGAGATGGTCATGCTCCTGGAGAGATGAAAAACTATTCAATCTCAGACAGTGTGCTTATGTTTTCAAAGCACATATTATTGATTTCTCCAAGAATAATGCTAGATTTCTGATCAGAAGCAGTGACTATTGGAACTCTCATTTCTAAACATCAATGAATGAAAGAATGAATGGCATTTACACAAATCATGCATTTCGCTTGAACAGGTGACTGCCTAGAGCCACATTGCTGATCACCGGGCATTGCACAATCTGCTTGAGCTCTTGAACCACCATGGACATTGTCGGTCTTCTTGCACCGGCATCCACACATTGCATCGCCAGTTTCATCACTGACCATGCCTGTTTGGCAGCAACTGGACTAGCCTTAATTCTCTCATCATGGAGACATAAAACACTGGGGTCACTTACGCTCCTTGCCTTCAAACAACATCAGCAGCAAATGTTTGTTAGTCTTTGCCAACAGAAATCAAAAGATCACATTGCATATAAGTTCACCTGTTCTATCAGATTCAACCCATTCCATGCAGGATTCCTGTTTGTTACTCTATATCCTGTTATGAGCTCTAACAAGAAGACACCAAACCCATATACATCACTTTTCTCTGAAAACACATCACCCCTCTTCAACCTGTTGCAACACTGTATTCAATATTGTGTTGGGCTATAAAAAATAATAGAGACAAAGAGAGAATGTGTATAGTTACTGTGGGTCAAGAAACCAATTAGTGGTTGTTGATCTCCTTTCAATGAATTTGGACAGACCAAAGTCTGCCACCTTTGCAATAAAGCTTTCATCCACCAGAACATTGCTTGTTTTGAAGTTCATGTGCAAGACAGGTGGTGCCAGCGCATGTAAAAACTGCAACCCTGATTGCATTTTATAATATTCTCAATCAAGTGAACATCAAAAGAAACTCATGCTACTATAGAAGTGTCTCTCCCTCTCTCTCTTGCTCTGTTACCTTTGGCTGCATCCAGAGCTATTGATAATCTTTGCTGTATGCCAAGCTTTCCAAGAGGTAAACCTTCAGCATCTGTAAAGACTACTGATCAGTGTAAATAAAATAATAACTAAAACAAGTAGAGAATTAAGCAAACAGAGGAATCACCATACAGATGGAATCCAACATTGCTGTTGGGGAAGTAGTCATAAACTAGCATTTGCTGATGAGTTTCTTGGCAGTAGCCTCTAAGTTTAACAATGTGTTTGTGCTGGATGTTGCCAATGTTCATTGCTTGCTGAAGAAAATGCTGGCTTGGTTGATGAAATCTTCTCTTAATGGCAACAAGAGATCCATTCTGAAGCAAACCTTTGTAAACTGTGCCAAAACCACCTTGGCCAACAATGTTTTTCTGATTGAAACTGGCTGTGGCTTGCTCCAATTCCTTGAATGTAAATGATCTCTGTTTTCTCATGCTTGTTTCCTCACAGTGCTGGGATGATGAAGCAGTTGCAGCAGAGGTTCTTCTTGCTGATCTTTTTGCATGCATTAAGCACAAGTAAACAATTGTGAGTGCCATGGCAACAAAAAGAGCAGCACCAGCACCAGCTGCAGCAATAACTTGTGTTCTATGTTTCCTATTCTTAGCATCCTCATAAGAACCATAAGGTGTAATTGTTGGCACAGGAATATCACCACCCTCTTTGTAATAATACATTAAGCAACAACTCTCTTCTTCTTCTTCTTCTTCTTCTTCTTCTTGTTTAGAAACAGGGAAGATGAAAAGTAAAATGGACAGTGAAAGAAGACACCAACATTGCCAGCTAAAAGAGTACAGAAAGTTACTCCAAATTGCTGTGCAACATCACAGAAGCAATAATTAAAATGAAAGGTATGGCAACAATGCATAGCAGTATCACAGGCAGACAGTTGGTACAATATAATGACAAGTCACATTCACCACAAAAGGAAATGAGCTCATTTGATGCTGGTTTTGTTAAGAATCTTCTCTGAATTTTCATGGATAGAATGAGCAAGGTTGTCAGACCCTGCTGGACGATGACTAGCTAAAGCTGGGGATCGGGAGTCGATGGGTTCGACCGAGTCAAACCCAGGATGAGCAGAGTCGATAATTAAATATAAAAAAATATTATAATAATTAATAATAAACAAATATAATATTAAACCCATAATTATATTATAAAAACCTACTCAAATTTAATATTTAAATTGATAAATGACTTATATACTGATAGAGTTTTTAATTATGTCATTTATTTTTTTATATTTTTTTAAATATTTACAAATTTAATATATTAATATATAATTATCGAACTTCTCTCGATGTTATTTATTTATTTATTTGTTTATTGGTTGATTTTTGTTAAAAATAAATAAGAAATTTAATTCACTAATTCTTATATCTCAATTGAGTTTTTTTATTTTTGTTTTAAATTTTCTTATATTTTTTTTATTTAATTAGAATACTTTTAATTTTTATATTTTTTTATAATAAAATTACACTCATTTATTGTTTTTATTTTTAATAAATTAAATTTTTTTAGAAAAGTATTTACATAACACATTAATATATTTTTATTTTTTTAAATGTTACTTTTTTTGTTGGTATGTTCATGATATATATATATATATATTTGTAATTCTATTTATTGATTATAAATTATAAATTAATATTAATAAATATACACGATTTTTGTGATTTTTTTAATGAGAAAAATAATAATAAATTATTAAATAATGAAAAAAATAAACATTGTGACTCGATTGACGTAGCAGGGTCAACCGGGTTCCGGTTGAACCGCCTGGGTCACCGGGTTAACTGCTCGGGTTTTTAATACCCGCAGTCGATGGGGTATCCCGGAGCGACCACATGGCCGGTTCCCGGTTTTTCCGGTTGAACCGGCCGGGCTGGTCCGGGTCTGACAAGCTTGAGAATGAGACACATTACACATATAATACACTTGATATGGGAACCATAAAAGACCAGTTTTTCTCTCAAGCTTTGTACATTTGCTCATTTGTTCTATGTACTTTTCAGAGCATTTCCATCTCTTAATCAACCAATCTATTTATTAATGTATATATTTGTGGTCCAATTGATGCTGTCTTCGTCTCCTTGTGCTTGTTCTGAATTGGAAAGATTCGGTAGGAGCACAATTAAATAAATAAATACCTCATTTTTTTTATGCACAGAACTTAATAATCTTATCTTCTTAACATACTTCTAATCTTTGTCTTTTTTAATTAATAATGACTGCAATCATACATTGCTAACACACCTCATTCCTGAGCTTAATTATTGATTCCTGATATTAATTAAATTCTCGATTATTACCTAGTTTTTATTTTATTTTATTTATTATTATGCTGATGGTGATGTAGTAGTGGTGTTAACATGGAAATCCCCTTCTCTCTGGTTCTTAAGCCAAGAAAGTCCCTTGTTCTAGCAATATGTATTTTATACCTTAGGGTCTAAATTTTATAATATATATATATATATATATTTGTTATTTAAACCATGTCAAAATCAGGGATTTATCTGACTCGAGAACCATATAAGCTCGATATGCTAATTTGTTAGTGGGTTTCATCTAGGGATGGCAACGGGTCGGGTCAGGTGCATGTTTTACTATACTCTTTTATTATACTCGTACCCGTACCCACTACCCTGGTAGTATACCTGAACCTAAACCCGAACCCGAACTCGACGGGTTTTAAAAACCCCAACCCACACTCGTACCCGACGGGTAATTGGGTATCTGCGGGTATACCCGTCCCGCCCCCATATTAAAAAATTAATAAAAAAAAATATTATTTTTTATAAAAAATAACTTAAAAGTAATTGTAATTTTTTTATAAATAAAATAAAATAATTATAAAATTACAAGACTAAACAAGGAGGAAAAAATAAAAAACCCTAAATTATTAAGTTGTAGAACATATTAATATATATATATTATATAAATATTTTAGTAATTTTAATTTCGGGTCAGGTACGGGTACGGGTCGGGTATTAAAATTTCCATACCCACACCCGCACCCATTTCATACAAATCTGATTTTACCTGAACCCGACCCGAAACCCGGTCAAATTGGGTTTTACCTATCAAATTCAGATCGGGTCGGATCAAGTTTGGGTATTATTGCCATCTTTAGTTTTATCTTGCATAATTTCATAGGTTATCCTTTGGTTCTTTTTTATAATAGTCTGATATGTGTCAAACTTATATGATAGGGGAAGATCAGAAAATACTCTGCTTCTGAAACCAGACAAGGTGAACACATTGAGTTTACCCACATGCACGAGTTGGGCTTGACCAGCTATTAGTTAAGACAATATTACCTAAATAAAAGTGGGGTCTATGAATCGGACCAATGAGGAGACCCCACGTGTCCAGCATGGTGAGTTGGCAGTGTGGGCCCCGGTCCTCGTAAGTGTCCAATCATTTGACCTGAAATCCAGTCCAAAGACAGAAACGTTGGAGGGCGGTGGGGTCCATGTATTCCAGAGACTTCCATTCCTCACCTTCGCCGTGCCAAACCGGCAGAGCATTTTGAGCCACAAAACTTTACACGTGACATCTTGTGATTGGGCAACGTGATGACTTGAAACAAGTGGTTTCTGTAGCGCCACGTGGAGAATAGTAAAGAAGTGGTATTCTAGTTTTGGTCGGTGTGTTAACCCAACGAGTGTACTGGTCACTAACTCACACGTGCGAAATTTAACGTTGGTTTGATTTTCAAATCAATTTGGCCCACAAAAAATTATTCATGGTTTTATTTAAAATTATTTGCATTAATTTCCAAGTCCCATGTTTATTTATTGGATTCAAAATCCAAAAAACCAATATGTTCGTTGTAAGAGTAGATAGGTTAAAAAAGTCTTCATTCCTCCCACAAACACAATAAATGATGGTTGAATTGACATACACATTCGGAAAATAAAAAATTAATATCATGCCTAATAATGAATACAAGAAAGCAAATTGTTAACATAACACTCTTGCTAGATAAAAAATAAAAAATTATATATATATATATAACATATTTATTAAAGAATAATTAAAATTAATTTTAAAAACTTAGATACTAGTCCTTATTGCTGTGTTTCAGCTCTGATAACTATTTGTTTTTTGGGTGATTCTTTTGATTTTTTTGTTGTTGTTGTGGTAGTGTTTGTTTTTTTTATTTTGTGCAAGTTTTTTTGGTCTCTGTTGTTTTAATAAATTTGTGATTTATTATTTTTTTTTAAAAAAAAATTAAATACAAATAAGTAAATTGAAAATTAGTATTACTTTTATAAAATTTTAAGATGAGAAGAAGAAAAGAGTTATATAATTATACAAAATAGTCATATAATCATATATTGGTCAGAGAAAAAAATATAAAAATGATATAAATAAAAAATTCAAACATGTAAAATTAACACAATATAATTATACAAAATAAAAATTCATATATTCATATTGGTCGGAGAACAAAGATAAAATGAAATAAAGTAAAAAATTCAAATATTTAAAATTAACACAATATAATATTCATATAATTAACTGTTGTGCAATAGTGATTGATTGGCATTCTTAGGAAAATATGAGAGTGCGCTAGAAAGTGCCGCCAGAAAGAGAGAGAAGGATTAATTAAATATAAAGAAAGAGAGAAGTGGAGTGGGTGGCAGAGGGGGACTTATTAAGAAGAAGAAGGTAAGGTAGGGTCCAATAAAAAAAGAAAGAAAATTTCGTGTCTTTTTTAGTCGGTTTTGGTCGGCAAATAAAACCACCAAAAAAAAAAATATAAATGAAATAAAATAAACAAATGGATATTAAAAAAAAAAAAAGTTAAAATAAAAATAAAAATTAAACCCACATCCACCGTCAATTTTCCATCAACCCTCTTATAAATACCTCTTTCTTCTCTTCTTCTCCATCGCCACAAGGTATTAAGCAAACAGAGTTTACTAACCACTAGTTCCAGTGACTCAAAGCTAGAGAAAAAGAGAGAGAGAGTTAATGGCGAAGGATGTGGAAGGTGAGTTTACAGCGAAGGACTACACTGACCCACCGCCGGCGCCGTTGATCGACGTGGAGGAGTTGGGTAAATGGTCATTTTACAGAGCTGTTATAGCTGAGTTCATAGCAACGTTACTGTTTTTGTACATAACTGTGGCGACGGTGATCGGTTACAAGCATATGTCCGATACCAACCTCGGCAACCCTGACGCCGCCTGCAGCGGTGTCGGTATCCTCGGCATCGCATGGGCTTTTGGTGGCATGATCTTCATCCTTGTTTACTGCACTGCCGGCATCTCCGGTATCTTTTCTAAATTTTCCATTTTATCCATTCACGTATACTTTCACAAGTAAAAACTTTCTTTTTTTTTTTCTTTTCACTTTTAATTAATTAATTAATTAATTAATTTTGGAGTTTCAAGCAGAAACAGATAAATTTTTTTTGTAAATAATAGCTTGAATCTTTGCTATTATTTTTTTTAAAAAAAAATAATTTTTTTGTTAATTTTGGGACTTTGTATAGTAGTAGAGCTCACACAGATGAACAATGTTATTTTTTTTTTTAAAGAAAATCGTAGTAAATATTAATCTTTAAAAAAAGTTCTAAAATAAATGAGTTTTTACTACAGAAATTAATCAGATATGAACTCATCCAGATTCAGAATCACTGATATATATATATATATATATTTTAAAGATTAGAATGACAAAAAAAAAAAATAGTAATTAATTTTTATATATTTTTGGAGGACAGGAGGGCATATAAACCCGGCAGTGACGTTCGGGTTGTTTCTAGCTCGGAAGGTGTCACTGGTACGAGCGTTGTTGTACATGATTGCTCAGTGTTTGGGTGCTATTTGTGGTGTTGGTCTTGTTAAAGCATTCCAAAAGGCCTTTTACGTCCATTACGGCGGCGGTGCCAACACGCTCGCCTCAGGCTACTCTCGTGGCACCGGCCTCGGCGCTGAAATCATCGGCACTTTTGTTCTTGTGTACACTGTCTTCTCCGCCACTGACCCTAAACGCAACGCTCGTGACTCTCATGTCCCTGTAAGTTTTAATTTTTCATCCTTTTTCCTTAATTTTATTGTGGTCCATGAGGTTTTTATCCTGCTGCCTTTGTTTGTCAGTGATTTGAGATTCCTTCTTATCACTCTTGTGACCAAGTCCATGTGTTATTTCTGATGCACATGTGGACTTGTTTAAAAGAAGTCAAGAAAGAAAGACGTTGATGTGTGGGGAAAAAATACTTTGGGATTTTTACTTTTGTTTTTTTTTTTTTTTACTTTTCTGCAGGTTTTGGCTCCTCTACCAATTGGATTTGCAGTTTTTATGGTCCACCTTGCTACCATTCCCATCACTGGCACTGGCATCAACCCTGCCAGAAGCTTTGGTGCTGCTGTCATTTACAACAAAGACAAAGCTTGGGATGATCAGGTATCTTATCTGTCCATATATATATATAATTTATTTGTATTTTATATATAAAGTCATAAACAACAGCTTAGTTAAAACTTCACCATGTGAAGTCTTCACATAACTAACGTCTTCTACATGTCATTTCACATGTTATTACTGTTGCATTTCTAACTTGTAATTACTTTGTCTCATATATATATATATATATATATAAATAAAATGTGTTGATGATGAGGTGTCTTGTGTTGGTTGCAGTGGATCTTCTGGGTAGGACCATTCATTGGTGCTGCAATTGCTGCAATATATTATCAGTTTGTTCTCAGAGCTGGTGCAGTGAAGGCTCTTGGCTCATTCAGGAGCAATGCTTGATTCAGAGATTATTATTATTATCACTAAATCTCTTCTTCTTCTTCTTCTTCTTCTTCTTCATGTACCAGTGTTTGTTACTCTGCTTTAATAAGATCTGTCATCTGGCTTGGAATTGTAGATATCTGGGCTTAATCTCTTCTTCCTTCTTCTCATCATGCATCCATCGCTGGCCTTGTTTTTATTTTTATTTTTCCTTTTTTCCTTTTTTGTTTTTCAATTTTCATTCCAATGCTGTATTTCAAGTTTCTCCTTGTATGATGTAATATTGAACATCATCATGTTTATGGTCTATTGTTATTACATGTCACTTTCACTTCATTGTCAAGGTATTAATTTTGTCTTTTAATTCAATTTTCTATTTTAATGTCTTAACTACTACTCCATTACCAACGTCATTATTGACTTGCACCATTATAGTACCACTATGTGACAATATTAATTTAAACTTGTTTAGTTTGGTGGTGCTAATCCAAAAGATATCTTAATTAATTGTTGGATTACTAGTAATTAAATCCAAATTCAAGTGTATGAGGTTTGCTTGAAGGTGGTGGTTCAACTTCCACATTAAAAACAGTGTACCATCAATTTAGATGAAATTTGAAACTATATACAAATGTACAATTTTTGTATATATATATATATATACTTGAAAAATAAGGAAATTAATTGATAGGGTTGTACCTTTTCCTATTAAAATAACAATTAATGGAGACTCAAATGCATTCTGCAAGTTGGCCAGCTTGCTGTCACAAAAGTCACAGTGTTGGATCAACAGATTGCTATTTGTTCATTGAATCTAAATATATAAATCTCTCTTAAAATAATATATATGTACTTTGAGGGTTGTAAAAGGCTAAAAGCTTATAAATAGTTATTATTTTAAGTACAGTTTTTTGTTACTTTGTGAACAAATAAATTTATTAATACTTGATATTTCATTCAGCAAATATATTGTATAGAGTGTTTTATGCTTTTCTATATTCAATTCTTAATCTTTCTCTAACTATTCATTTGCTTGTTTGAATATGAAGATAAACTTGAACATTAATCATATCCAATGCTAAATTTGTGTTTAAATAAACTAAACCATTTTGCTTGCATTGATGTTTTTAAGAATGATTCTAACAACTAAAATTGTTTGATTGAGAATAGTGGAACCGAAATTAAAGAGTTTAACTTTCCAAGTCTTTTCATTTTGCTATTTTAATTTTAAAAAATCAAAGATGAAGTGTGACTTTTATTTATTTATTTATTTTTTTAAAATGGTTTGATTGGTTTCAGTTTACATTTTATTTGTATTTTATAATTGCATCGCTTTCCTGAACCAAATGTCAAAGGTGATTGGGAACATAGCATAACTAATAAACATTCAAACTAAATACTAAGGGGGCGTTTGGTTCGCGGTAATGTGCAAACATTACCGGGAATCTGGTGGTAATCTGTTCAGATTACCATGTTTGGTTACTGTAGCAGTGGTAATGTTGATGGTAATGTAAGATTACCAATAGTGAAATATTACCAAGTAAGGTGGTAATCACATTACCACCAAAACAGGTGTCCATCCAGATTACCAAGTTGGTGGTAATCGGACATGTATTTTTTTTCCAATTATACCCCCACTCATTTAATCTAATTCCTTATTACACTCCCTAGTTTTTATTTTCCTTTATTATTTTTTAATATTATAATTTAATTATTTATTTATCTAAATACTTTAAATTAAGATTTTCAAATTTTTATACGTAGGGATATTTTGATAAATACAAATATATTTTAAAAAAATTGTGAAAAAATTATCTTTTATATTATAATTTAATTATTTATTTATCTTAATACTTTAAATTAAGTTTTTCAAATTTTTATACGTAGGGGTATTTTGGTAAATGCAAAGGTATTTTAAAAAATTGTAAAAAAATAATTTTTGATATTATAATTTAATTATTTATTTATCTAAATACTTGAAATTAAGTTGTTCAAATTTTTATACATAGGGGTATTTTGGTAAATACAAAGGTATTTAAAAATTGTAAAAAACTAATTTTTGATATTATAATTTAAATTATTTATTTATTTAAATACTTTAAATTATATTTTTAAAAATTTTATACGTAGGGGGTATTTTTGATAAATACAAAGGTATTTTTAAAAAATTGTGAAAAATAATTTTTTTAATATTATAATTTAATTATTTATTTATCTAAATACTTTGAATTATATTTTTTTCAAAAATTTTTATATGTAAGGGTATTTTTGGTAAATTTAACATATTATCGAGGGTGATTACCATGACTAACCAAACATAGTAATGAAAGATTACCAGTAATATAAATTCTCAACCAAACATGGTAATCTCACATTACCACAACATTCCCAGGCATATAACATTCCCGATCATATTACCATGGTAATCTCATTACCATGGTAATATATCATTACTGTGAACCAAACGCCCCCTAAATGACATATCAGAATGGTTAATTTCTAATACTAATTATATATCATAATGGTTATTTTTAAATTATTTATTTTAAAAAATAGTGATAAATATCTCCATTTAAGAGGTTTTAAAAGGAGAAAACAATCCCAACTATATTAGTAAACGACCTATATTAGACTCTAGACTCAGTAAATAATAAATAAACAGTATCAAATTTTAATGAATGATAAATAAAAACATTATTTTTAACAATACCACGGGTATCAAGTTTCAAATTTGTTTCAATCCATTCAATGGCAAAGTGCCTTACCTCTCAAACATAACTAGTGTTGGGGTTAATATCATCTCAATGATGATATTATTAAGATATTGCAAACAAAAACTTAGGAACTCCAAGTTCCAGCTTTTAAAAGTATTACCTTAGGACGTGAGGTTTGCATATTATTTTGCGTGCATAAATATGGCATTAATTTGACTAAATAAATAAATCAAATAAATAAATCCTGTTTCCAAGTCAACCATTTCCACAACTTTCTCAATCGTTCCTTCGTTTCCCCTATTCTAGTAATTTCTTCTCACTGGGGAAACGGGGAAACGCTTATAATAAATTATATATTTCATGATAAGTTTAAAAGATATATATATTTTTGATAAAAATGTAGATACATCTTCATTTATTAAATAAAAAACAACAAGTACAATATTAAAAAAACACAAATTAAATGGTTATCATAAGATGTAACGTCTATTTAACAAATAAAAAATAAAAAAAAACTGTAAAAGTAGAAAAAAAAAAATACAGCTAAAAGGATAAAAGTTTATCAGGAGGTGATCAAATCTTCTTCTACTGTTAAGAGTATAACCCCGATGGATTACTCTAGAATCCGATTTGAGTTAATATATTTTTCAAATTTACTTTATATCATAATTTTAATAAATTAATTAATAAGAATGTTAAAAAAAAAGCATTTCAATTACATTTTTGACTAAAAATCTATTTTGGTAGAAAAACTCTTATTATTAAAATGTTTTAAAAATATAATTAATTAAAAAGGAAGGGAAACGTTAGAGCTGGTCAAATAACCGTTCCCTGCTCATTTCCCCACATCTCTATTAGCGAAATAAATAAATAAATAAATAATAAAAAAAGAGCTAGTTTTAACTTTTAAAGGCTAGATTTGTTTATTACTGTCCCTTTCTCTTTTTTTCTCTCCAAATTTCCCACTTCAGAATGACTCAAGACCTCCACCACAAACCAAGCCACTCAAAACCCTAAACAAGCCTTCTGAGGATCGCCGGCGAGCTTGAAATCTCGGCGGCGCCGGCGAGTTTGACGGCTGAGGTACGAGGAGGATGTATAAGAACCAATTGCAGGAGCTGGCGCAGCGGAGCTGCTTCAACTTGCCGTCCTATTCGTGTATCAGAGAAGGCCCTGATCACGCACCGAGGTTTAAAGCGGCGGTGAACTTCAACGGCGATGTGTTCGAGAGCCCCGCCTTCTGCACGACGCTTCGCCAGGCGGAGCACTCCGCGGCTGAGGTCGCCCTCGCCGCTCTCGCCTCCCGAGGCCCCTCCCAATCCCTCGCCGCTCGCATCCTGGTACTCTTTTTTTGATTCTGATCCACTTGGTCTTGGATTGTTATAGAAATTAGGTTAGAGTCCAATATTATCTAGCAAAAATGGTAGTTTTGTCTTAAGATTAACAGAATGAGATGTTTGAAAATAAAAATTCCATCTTTTGCTTGCTGGGGTTTTGAGATCGGGAAACACTCCTGTGAATCATTGAGTGGCTTGCATTGGCTGTGTTATAGCTTGTTGGTTGCGAACTTGCAATTGGATGGAAGCTTTAGAATCAGAAGGTGCTTTTAGTTTTGAGTTTTCAATTTGGGGATAGTTTGGAATATTGAGGCTGGTGGGTGGTTGTTTGAAGTGTTTTAACTTTTAAGCACACACCAGACCAGTCAATCAAGCAAGCATTGAGGAACTGCTCTTTATCTATTTGGATTTCTCTGTGGGGGCTTCAACTTTAGTATGCTAGAATTGCTGTGATTCATGAATTTCCATTGTTTACCATGTTCTAACTTCTTTAAATTTAATTAAGTGATTCTTTCTGGAAGAGAAAACCTCCTTAGAATGACTTTTTATTGATTTTAAATGCAGTATTTGATTTTTTTTGGCCCTTTTTTTAAGCCTGTGCTCTGCATAGTTGCATGTCAACCAAGCTAAGTATAGTTGCTTATATGAGTTGTCACAGGGGCTGAAGACGTTTTTGCATTCTATCCGTTTTCAAGGTTTTTTGCAATTGAGATATGGGTGCTTGTTTTGCATTCTCAAATTTCAGTTTTATGTTCTAAAGCTCTGTCTCTGGTTGTGCTTGCTTGATGCGTTCAATTAACTTAAAAAACTGAAGCTTTGTTAATTTTCTAAGAACCTAAGGATATAAGTCGCCTATCAACATGGTTGCGAGCATCAAAATTGTCCTGATGGATTAAATAATAATTTCTTTGATCTCAAATGAAGGATGTTATATTTGAAGTACTATTTATTTTGATTTCATATGCTCTAATTTAAGCCTTGGCTTATGACTTATATATCTCCTCTAATCCCATGATCTGCAAACCCTGGTAGTGGTCATGTGATGAGTTTATTTGTTAGCTTCTAAAAAAGGTGGATGACTTGACTATGTTGACCAGGAATTAAAAAAAGTTGATCTTGGATTGATTAATTTTTATTCATTGCCTTGTGCATATGTAAGTCTGTAACTGCCAACAAGGATCATTTACATTCTTGTTCTATTCTTCACAGGATGAAACCGGTGTCTATAAGAACCTTTTACAGGAAATTGCTCAGAGAGTTGGAGCACCATTACCATCATACACTACCTTTAGGTCCGGCCTGGGGCACCTACCAGTGTTTACAGGCACTGTGGAGCTGGCAGGAATCACATTTACGGGGGAGCCAGCTAAGAGTAAGAAGCAAGCAGAGAAGAATGCTGCCATGGCGGCTTGGTCCTCTTTGAAACAATGTGAGTTACATGTTTGAAACATTCTCACTTATTCATCTCATATACTTTATTTTTTTACAAAATGAATGCAGTTTGTTTGGCATCACATGCCTTAAATTTCATCCCTTTAAGCCGTCGTTAGTGGAATTGCTTTTGCGTTAAAAATAATTTCTATCTCCTCCAGCTAGTTGGTATGTATAAACAACAGGAACCTAATGCATGAGAAAGTTTGGTGAATTGGGTTCTTATAAATCCTATTTCTACTTGTATCTAAGCTGAATAATAACCGTTCATGCTTTGATGACTGTGATTGAGTCCTTTAATTATTTTCATTTAATTTTATGCCCATTTTATTTGTTTAAGATTTTCCCCTGCTCTTGTTGTCCCCAAACTAGTGGCACGAGAAGCGGCAAGCTCATCAACAGAGCCAGAGAACAATGATGAGCAAGAACAGATCACCATAGCCCGAGTTTTACTGAAGTACCGCCTCAAGCAAAAGATGGCGATGGCCAATGATCCCCATGCCTCACCATTTCCAAAGAAATTTCCAATGCAGCAAGATAGAAGGCCTTCTTTTAACCAGCCACCTCCAGCAACTGTATCCAAGATCCTACCCCTACTTCGGCCAAAATCTGCTCCAAGAACTAGGCCTCCGTCTCCAGCAACATCTGATAACACTGCCTTTCCCGCTTTGTTTTCACAACCAGATAATCATACTACTCGAGTCCAGAAGTTCCCTGCACCTAATGCAGCTCCTTACTTCCCTGTCCAGCACTTCAGAGTACCATACCATGCCATGGCACAACCAGTGACGATAAGAACGGCAGTTCCAGTTTACTCAGCTCCACCCCTCCCACCTCCAGCCAAACATCAGCTTCATCATATTATGGCCCCATCAATGAGAATGGCATCGCCTGTTTGTGTAAGACCCGTGGTGCGGGTTTTTGCTGCTCCCCCTCCAGCTCCTCCAGCCGCAATTCCAGCTGTCTCTGTTCCAGTACAAGAGAGGCCTCTGCATTCTACCTCCTCATCAGGACCAGTAGTGAAGACAGAGGAGAAGGCGGATGCTATACTCGATGAACCACAAGAATCCATGGTGTTGGAGAGCTTGAATGATCTCAAAATATGATGACAACTCTGGTCAAGTACATCTCGGGGAGATTTTCATCCTTTTTGGCTTCGCCTTCTGCCCCAGTCTAGTCTGGCCTATGTTGATGGTCTTGCTTGCATCAACTCCATGGTTTTTGCATAGGCTATGTTGTTCTAGCTATCTTTAAGTAAATTGCAACATAGGCAATTCAGGTGATAATGATCATAATTTTGAGCCTCCAACCTTAATGTTCGTATATTTCCTTTGAGGCTGAAGCAAATGGATTGTTCTATGTATTGTATGGAGGATTGTGTAGGTTTTCAGGTGCAAAGCAAGCAATGTAGATATTTGTTTCTCAATTGCATTGCCTTTTTCTCTTTAACTTTTCTTTTTGCTTGCACTTTAAACCTGTTGTTGCATTGTTCTTAAATACTTCTGAGACTTAGATTTAGTTTTTAACTTTTCTTTCTGTGATAAATTCAAAGAGTGGTATTGTTCAGGTGAGTTTCCAGGTAAGGCAATGGAATGCTGATATTAGTCTTTCAAGTGCATAGGCTTTCTACATCTCTGTTAGGCTACATTTGAACTGTTGTTACATCATATTTTCTGATAAACCGAAGACGTAAGTAAGAAAGTGCTTAAACATGCAAAAGCTCTCATCTGTCTTCATTGTTCTGCTGATCAGTGTCCAACTCATGCAAGAACTTAGTTATCTTCTCTGCCAGCACTTGATTGATTTGGCCTTTTGGTGTTGTGCTGCTGCTGCTTGACTGCCCTTCAGACTTCTGTCAAAATCACAGAGAAAAGCAATGTATGATTTTGTATCTCTATCAATCTAATTAAGAAAAATAACTAACTGCTGCAATCTTTCTTCTCTTGGCTGGCCTTGGTTTTCCATCATCAATGTTGATCAGTTCATGAAACTGAAAGAAGAAAGATGGCAAAGAAACAGACTCACTTCTTTCAGTAAATATTCCACAATGTAATATGTATGAACCTTCATCATAATATTATACATTCTTTTGTATAAGCAAACTACCTGCTTGAGGATAATTTCATACTTCCTTGAGCATTCAAATTGTCTCTCATCATCTTCCCTTGACATTCTTCACAACTTAATATGAATGCAAAAATATATATTTGATCTAGTGAACTAGCACAAACAATGAACTTGGTAAAACTCTCATGTATCATTTCAAATGAGAAGGTGGTGGTTTTATAAGTGAAGTTTGGAGGGTTTGTTTATTTTATATTTAGTTTTTATTTAATTAATTTTATTATATTTAAAAAAATATATCAGGAGATTGGTGTGACAAAATACATTTTTCTTAACAAAACAAAGTCGTTATAATAAGATCCGGGAAAAGCTAAGCGTTAAAAACTGTTATTAATATTCAATATAGCAGAGAAAGTGGAAAAGAAACACTTCTTTGACTCATCTGTATAACTGTAAATTCCATATCTGCTTTAACGCTTGTCTGATGTGTTGTGATGTGCTGCCGTTAAATAATATTATTGTTTTGAATTTATTCTTTTGTTTTGTATGATAAAATCCAGATTTATCAATTGTTTTGTTTTTTCTGTTGTTTTTGTTTTTTTAAATTTTTATTTAATCATTATTTTTTTAATGGAAGTTTTCTCTGATACCAGAAATTTCAAAACTTGATTATTTAATATTTTTAAAAAAATTATTGTAATGCATATCTTTTCAAATAATTTGTTGTCTTCACATAATTGATAATTCTTTTATCTGCTAATACATTGGCTTCATGTAATTTTTTCTTTTCAGTTTCACTGTTATATATAAATTATGTAAAATTAACCGGATGTGCATTTGCAATGCATATTATTCAAATGATAAAATTAAAGAGCAAAAATTATAGAAAATATTAAATAAAGAAATAAAAAAGATAATAATGTACAAAATATTTAATAATAAAGTCTCATTGTGTTCAAACTTTACCACATTATCTATTACTTTTTGAATTTCAGTTATTTAGTTGAACCATGTGGATGAAAAATAAAATTTTGATTTTTTGAATTTATTAAATAATAGTATTATCTTTGTTTTTCAAATACTTCTAATATAAATAAACATAAACATAAATATCACCATATCAATATCATTAATTTGAAATTTACATAAATAAATAAAGAGTTCAAATTGTAACAAATTTTTAAAAAAATTATAATATTTAATTACTAGAATTGAAACTCAAACATGGTGAATGCAAATTGTGAAGTTAAACAATAACTTTTACATTGATACAAAATCACAATGAAGTTAAAAAGAAAACCAAAATAACTGATTGATCTAGTTGAACACACATCCCGAGGTAATTGGGTGGTGATGATTCGCAGGAGCAGGAGTAAAATCTACCCATCCATCTTTCATTCATCTAATGATTCAGATACAATCCTGACCGTTGATTTTGTCAACAGGTACTCAGTGAATCATAGTTAAAAGCAAGTCCACTCCGGATCGAATCCCTTGTTCTTCTCTGCTCTTCGCGCTCTTGATTGACTACTTGAAAAAAGGTTTGATTTTTCTTCCTCTTGTTCATCGATTTTCATTCATAATTGCTATTCAGTATTTTGGGCATTGTTTTGTTCTTTCAATTTAGAGTTTTTTTAGGTTTAATTTCTGCTGTTCTGGCATATTTTTTTGCGGGAATTTTTGTTACTTGTTTTTTATAGTGTTTTGGTTCTCAATTGTGACGAAGATCTTGGAATTTGGTGAGAAAGATGATGTTTTTGGTTCAGATTGTTGATGGGAGTTTATTGGATGAATTTTTGCTCTTGGGAATTAAGATGAAAATATGTAGGAGATGGAACTTGTCCTTGTTGTTTAGAAGAATTTCAAAATTGGTATGAAAGGATGATTGTTGTTTGGGGTTTTGTGAGAAGGGTTGGTGCTGAATTATTCATTTGGGAGATTATTTGATCTCATTACTTATGGATATGTGTAAAGTGGCAATTTTGCTGATGGAACCGGTTATTATATTGAAAAGAACTTCAGAATTAGTCAGAATGAATGAATTTTATTTTATTTTTTTAAATTCTGCAATGTGACTGTCTCGAAGAGGGGAGTTATTTGTTGGCCTTTAATTTTGTAAATAACTGATTGTATGTATTTTTGTGTTCAATGGAAGCTTTCTCTATTTCTATCTTCTTCAGGGGCCTTGATTATATATTTATTTATGAATGAGATGTCATCATCAACTTCAGCAGCCAGACCTTCTGGTGTTGATCGTAATTCAAATTCTAATAAGCTTCAAGAAAGGGAGACCTTGAGGTCTGCATTTGTGTGGCTGGCCTTGTTTGTACTCCTCATCAATGGCAGTTGGGCAGTTTACCGTTTTCAATATGAGAGTCTCCCACCGCCTCTTGATGCCAAGCAAGCGGGCAAACGAGGCTTCTCGGAAGTCTCAGCAATGGAGCATGTGAAGTACTTGACAAGTTTGGGACCTCATCCCGTTGGTTCAGATGCTCTGGATGCTGGATTACAGGTTTGGGTTGTTGGTTTTCTCAATGTAACATATCTTATGGTGTTTTTCTACGGCCAGTATTAAGCTGACTTCTCTTGTTGGTGTGCGCCTGTTGATTTACCGTATTGTCTGTACTACTTTGTATGCTGTTTATAAAAGATTTATTTATTACTCTTTCTTCCCTATTGCCCTTATTTTTCCTGGCTACGTTTCTAAAATGAATGCCCTTTTGTTGTCCTTTGCAACCGTGCTTGTTCTTTCGAATATTTCTTATTTCTGGAATACATATATAATTGTAACTTGCATGGTTAACACATTTTTTTTTCTTTCCTCTATTGTTCTTTTTTCAACTTCTACTTGTCTCCACATCGTTGCTTTGAAAGAAAATGTGTTATAAATGACTTTATAAAAAATGTTCTTTTCATTTTTTAATCTCCTCTTAATATTAATGGCTTTTTTTGTCATTGCCATCATCGTTGTTGTTGTCGATATTAACATTATGCTAGTTATTGTTCTAATAACCCATTCTCTAAATTTGCTAATCAAGCAATCAATGATGGCCTATAATAAACATTCTTCCACCTTAGTATGTTTTGGCAGAATCAAATAAGATAAAGCAAACAGCTCATTGGGAGGTTGATGTCCAAGTGGATCTCTTCCATGCAAAGATTGGTGCAAATCGCCTCTCTGGTGGATTATTTAAAGGGAAAACACTTATATATTCAGATTTGAAGCATGTGTTATTGAGGATCTTGCCCAAATATCTACCTGAAGCAGAAGATAATGCGATTCTGATTTCTTCACACATTGACACGGTTTTTTCTGCGTACGTTTCTTTCTTCTCTCTTTTGTGGTAACACTAACATTGAGAATGCTATCTGCGGCTTCAATTGCCAATTCAGTTCCTGTTGCTTGCTTTAGTCTTAAACTCCGAGAATGGACTTCATGACATAATAAATTTACACGAGTTAAGTGCAGAGAAATATTTTAATCAGGGACATAGATAGGGATGGGATATTATAGCCATCTTTCCGTTATTTGACAACACTGGGGCTCTTTCAAGTTCTATTTTTTCCATAAAAAAGAATAAGTTTTATTTCACATTTACTGGTCTTTTGACTCTTCTCATAGTAATTTTCAGAGTGCATATTTGAATTTTAAGAATATCCATTCAGTTTGATTTTAATTGTCTCGAGTTAATACATATGATATTTATTTAACAGCAAATCTGTGTGAGCACATTTGTAAACATTTTCAAGACGATATTATCTTAACCTGCATGTTTTCTTAATTTTTTTTTTAACACAACAGTATAAGAAGGATCATGCAGAGACCATGCAATGCCATTCAGGATCTGACTGAATGGGATAATCATCTTTTTTATTACAATCTATTTGTGTTCATGCTTCTTGTTGTTTGATCTACGCCTTTTCTGTCATTTAAAAAATGTTCCCAGCAAGTTTAAGAATTTTATCATTTTACCATAGCATTGGGAAGTGAAGTGGTTATGTTATTATGTTTATTCTTTTGTTCATAATACTGTTGGTGGTTCATGAAAGTAGAAAACTGATTTTTCAGGGAAGGTGCTGGTGATTGCACTTCGTGTGTGAGTGTGATGTTGGAGCTTGCTCGAGCAACAGCCCAATGGGCTCATGGTTTTAAAAATGCTGTTATCTTCTTATTTAATACTGGAGAAGAGGAGGGCCTTAATGGTGCTCACAGCTTTATATCACAGGTTGTATCATCTTACTTGGATAAATCTCATTTAAATTGATCAATATACTGGTTAAGCATCCTAAAACATCTAAAGGGAAGAGCCAAAAACAAAATTTACAAGTTTTGCAGAAGGGTGGTTATTATACTGGTTAGGCTAAAGCTGCTAGGATTAGCTTGTGCTGAAATGCAGCTTGAATTCAGTCATCAACATTTGACCCCTTATATCTAAGAGATCTCCCTTTATACAACCGGGGTGATTACCTTCATAATAATTGTAGTTAAAATGGTGTCCCCTTGTTTCATGCACCGGACGCCTTTGGAGAAACCTTCATAACTACTTGTTCAGTTTTCAAAAGTTCTTTTATCTTATTAGTTGAAGCCATTTCCTGTTATAATCCAGCAAAGTATGCCACTTCTGATATTTTGATGCCTTACTGTAGTCTATAAGGTTATGGTTCTTTTGAAAAACTATCGCAATACATAATATAATAAGTGCTTGGGCCATGAAGTGGAGGATAACCTTGTTTTCCATTCATGCAGCATCCTTGGAGTAGAACAATTCGATTTATGGTTGACTTGGAAGCAATGGGAATTGGTGGTAAATCAAGCATTTTTCAGGTTGGGAGTTTTTCCCACATGTTCTTTATTATGTATATATGTAGCAATGCAGTCATATCAGCTGTCTTTAACAGAGTGGCCCTTCACCATGGGCTATGGAAACTTTCGCAAAGGTCGCAAAATACCCATCAGGTCAAGTCGTTGCGGAGGTTTGTGTTGCCTTCTGTGATAATATTTATTTTCCGACAAAATGTTTTAGAATCTGTTCTGTATGCAACTGTATTTATAGCTAGTATCACTTGCCCATTAGTTATTTAAAGCAAGGTGTACTTTTAATTTACGAGCTGAAGTATACTCTATTTTCTGCAATTTATTTCTAGTAATCTGCAACTCCTTCAGAATAGAATACCATTTTCTTCCTAAATATCTCTCATTAGAGTTCTTTTGCTGATAATCATTTTTCCTATTTGAAGTAACTGCTACATTCCATTGGTGGTAGTTTTGCAGGATCTCTTTCATTCTGGAGCAATAAAATCTGCAACTGATTTCCAAGTATATCAAGAAGTTGCTGGTCTATCCGGGCTTGACTTTGCATATACAGATTCTACTGCAGTTTACCACACAAAGGTATATTTTGAAATTATCTTGTATATTTATCTCAGAAAATTTGATCATTTTACTGAATAAATAATCGGTCATGAAGTATAAATAGTTTATGCATGAGAATAATTGTAGTAAATATATCCAGTGGATAAAACACAACAGTTAGGTAAAATTTTGAGTATGGAATCTGAGGGTCATTTGCATCATTTGGAGAAGATCCTGTGTTATTACCTTAAAGATGCATACCTTCCAATGCAGAATGACAAACTGAAGCTGCTGAAGCCAGGATCTCTTCAGCATCTTGGAGAAAATATGTTGGCATTTCTGCTTCAGAGTGCAATGTCACCGAATCTCGCCAAAGAAGTATCACATGAACCTGGAGCAACTTCTGAAGACCGTACTATTTATTTTGATGTTCTGGTATGGCAAAATATATCATGAACACTTTCTTTCTGTACTTGACTTGTTACTTGAGTAATTCTGTTATACTTTGTGATAGTGAATCTCCAACTTGAATGATTTCCTTTTCTTTTTTCAGTGGTATACTCATCACTTGCTTTTATCTGCTTATGAAAAAGATGCTTCCAGAATTTATGACCACAGAACATTTCAACTGTAATTTTGAGCCATGAAAGTAGTGTGTCATGTGATGTTATTTAATATGAAATTTATTGCTTACCATCAAAATATTTTACCTATTATCTTTTACTATTGTTTTACAAAGAATATTTAGAATCTTGGATGTGATTTATAAATAACTAAAAGGTTAAAACTGAGGTCCCCTGAATGATTTGGCGCACCCATTGAAGTTCAATTTGGCTGAAGGTTAACTGGAAATTTCATTTTACCCATGCATAATTTTTTAGAAGTATGCCCAACTAAGAATTGATGACTAGTTTATTTGAGTACAATTTAACTAAACCTTGTCGTCTTGCCCTTTTCTTAGTTGTTTTCAGTTGCATATTCTACTTGACCTTAAGATTATAAATTTATTGATTTATATTATTAAAACTAGGAGTGCTCTTTTTGCAAAGGCTGTTCTTTCTCAATTTGATTTCTAAATGATGCTTTCAAATGATATCAAGCAAAGGTTCATTACATTCTGTATCATCTGCTCCTGAATTTTAATGAAATAAAGTAAGAATTTGTCTTTCATTTTAAGATTAGATATTTAAGTCAGGATCAAACTACAAACCATTTATTAAGTGATCAGTTCTTGGTAAAGCCAGGTCGTGGCACTACGTTAGTTCCTTTTTATAACATATGTGACTGTTTGTAGGATTTGCAGATTTTTCTAATGCTCTCATCTGAATTGTTGACACAATTTGGCAAATTTGCAGGGTGTTTACATGGTTGTATACCGGCAACGTCTTGCAACCATGCTTCATAATTCAGTAATATTACAGGCACTTCTAATTTGGACAACTTCATTGCTTATGGGTGGTTCTTCTGGTGCTATATCATTGGGTTTAGCATGCTTGAGCGTGGCACTCATGTGGATATTTTCCCTAAGTTTGTCAGCTCTAGTTGCTTTTATCCTACCACATATTTCTTCCTCCCCTATGCCCTATATTTCAAATCCATGGTTGATTGTTGGATTATTTGGTGCCCCTGCATTATTTGGGGCATTTTCTGGTCAACGTGTTGGTTTCTATTTTCTTCAGAAATACTTGAAGATTAGTTTTTCCAACAGAGTGCCAAAGCTACCTTCCAGAACTGAAGATAACTTAATAAAGTGGGAGGCTGAAAGGTGGCTTTTTAAATCTGGCTTTGTCCAATGGCTTATTATTCTTGTTCTTGGCCATTTGTACAAGGCTCGGTCTACCTATTTGGCACTCATTTGGTTGGTTTCACCTGCCTTTGCATGTTAGTACCTTGCTTCCTTACTGCCATTTACAATTTGGTAAATTTGTATCATGATAGATGCTGATGCTTGCAACTCTATTTTCTAGATGGTCTTATGGAAGCAACATTAACTCCCTCTCGGTCACCAAAGCAGCTCAAAGTTACCACATTAGTTCTGGGATTGACGCTTCCTGTTGTAGTCTCTTCTGCTAACACAATTCGGTTGATTGGGACAATAATTGGGAACATGGTTCGACTTGACAGGTAAAGTTACTCCGTCATGATCCTAGAAAGTTTCTTGAGAGTATCTGCTGCAGTTATATTGAATTGTTAATTTTTCAATCTTAGAAGGTTGATTCTATCTAATTATGGCTTCATTAGTATTATCATCCATGGTATATTAATAATCAAGTGGTGTCTTTAATTAACGATTGAGGTGCAGGGACCCAGGTAGTACGCCAGAATGGCTTGGGAATCTGATAGTTGCGACATTTGTTGCTGTGGTGGTGTGTCTATTTTTGGTGTACCTTCTTTCATATATTCATAATTCAGGTACTCATTTACATCTCTACTAGCAGATGGCGCTGAAAACTCTGTTTGCAGACTGATATTTCTAAATAAAATTATACATGATTTTTGTTACTGCACTAATCATTTGAATTTTATTGATGGTTACTCACAATTTAATCTGTGTTATCTGATATCTTTGTTTCTTTTTTTATTTTCCTTTATTTTTGTTGCATAGATCCATCTGTTTGTTTAGTATGCCTAGATTTGAGGCACAAAACATTTGTTGGATCAAAACATATGATTTTCACCTGCACAGGAGCTTAAAAATTATGTTGCATTGTAAAACATCTTATGATGCCTTTTTTTTGTTTTTTTTGTAATATTAATTTCTCTGTGGAGATATGATGTGCTTATAAGTCAACATTATTGTTAGAAGGTTACTTTCAAGGTTGTCAGTACTGTACTGGTAGATGTACCATTTTTTTTTTAAATTGGTACATACTGGTACCAGTGTGTTTCGGCATATTGTTTTGGGTTTACTGGCATTTTGGCATATATGTGCATGTGTGGTGTTTGCCTGTGTGTATATATAATTTTTTTAAAAATATTTCCCTAGTGACAATAGATAGTCATATTGTCAATTGGAAATTCTAACATAAAATTCTAATTATTATCAAATATTGTTCCAAAGCAACTTACGTTTCGCATAAAAACAGTACAACAAATCAAAATGGAACAAAAAAACAAAAGTAAAGCTTAAATATAGGTACCATATGAAATACACAAGTTTCATCCAGTACAGCCAGTACCTACCAAAAAATACGATACATACCTGTATAGAAGCTGAAATGAAACTGAAGAATGAAGGTACCGGTTTGGACATAAACCAGTATGTACTGGCCAATACCTCTGGTACCGATGGTACTGACAACCTTGGGTTACTTTGCTAAATTTTCATTAATTGGGAAATCATAAAAACACATTGTTTGTGTTTTTATGGTTTTCCATGTTGAAGTTTTATTTATTTATTTATTTTTGGGGGTTTGTTCTCAAAACAATAAACTAGCATTGCTTCTATGTTGTTATATGTGCTTTAGTTAAATGCTGAGATATTTTTGCAGGTGCGAAGAGACCTTTTATATTTTTTAGTTGTGCCTTGCTTGGTCTCTCTCTAGTTGCAGTATCTACTGGTGTTTTCCCTGTTTATACAGAGGACATTTCCCGAGCTGTTAATGTGAGTATAATTTGAACACTTGGTTTTCTCATTTCATTTTAGTTGTGCATTGCTTGTACATAGATGTTTTTTGACTTTATTTTCTTGTATTATTGAGATTTTAGTCAGTATAAAGAGGAAAAAAAGCATAAGAGCACATTTATATTGATCGAGTCAGATTATATTTAAAGTTTGTGGTTTAATCTCAATTATATGTTCAAGTCACTTGCAATTTTGTTTTGAATATTTAAATTATTTATTATGAAATGCTTGAAATTTCTGTGTTCCTAGGTGGTTCATGTTGTAGAGACGATGGGAACAAGTGAAAATCAGAATATATCATCATACATTTCTTTGTTTTCCCCCACTCCTGGTAAATTGATCGAAGTGGTGAAGAACTTCAACGATGAAGAGTTTTCTTGTGGAAGGAACAAGACTCTTGACCTTGTGACTTCTACTGTAAGATATGGTTGTTGGAGTTCACGTGACACAGAAGAAGGGTGGTCTAAATCAGAAATTCCAATGCTGAATGTTGAAAGTGATTACGAAGCAGGCATTAGGAAGACACAGGTGTTCATCGATACCAAGATTTCCCACCGTTGGGCACTCGCTATCAACACTAAACATATTAGTGACTTCTCTTTTGAAGGTGATGTTGTGATTTGAAATTCTTAGACTTTGCTTATAGTATGTACGACAATGAACATTAATATTTGCCATTTTATTACAGTGAACTCCCAAGAATTGATTCCTGAAGATAGCAAAAGCTCTGTTAATGGATGGCATATTATTCAATTCTCTGGTGGGAAAGACTCACCAACAAAGTTCCATTTGAACTTGGCATGGTTAAATAATTCGAAGATACACAAACAAGATGAGGATTCTGTGCCGTTATTGAAACTAAGAACAGATGTGAATAGAATCACACCGAAAGCTGCAGGCATTCTTGAGAAGCTTCCAGCTTGGTGTTCTTTGTTTGGTAAATCCACTGGTCCTTATACATTAGCTTTCGTATCCAGTCTTCCTATTGACTTCTAATTTAATCTGTGGAGTCATACATCATCAGCGCATTCTTTTTCACTGCTTCTCTCACATGATTATGTTAGATTACTTGTTATTAGTTAAATTGTATCTCATGGTGGCATCACTTGGCAACAAGGCAATCTGTTGGCTACCATGATACTGTAACTGTTACATTTATGAACAGAGTGGTTATTGGGGATCATATCTGATGTTCATTATTGATAATTATTATTTTGAGCAATTTACATTTAGTTGCTTTGACATTTCATTTCTATTATAATTCAAAATTTTGTAAGCTTGTAAGTTCAGTTAAAATTGTAAAAATAAAGTTACTTGATTGGATATATCCGATTTGTTGAAGTCAAACATAGTCTTATTATTTTTTTGTCAAAACAATAATGCGAAATTGCCATGATTTTTATTAATCTATTACATATGATGATTATTATACTCTCGTATTCATAAATATGATGATTACTCATGTACTATGCTTTATTTTTCAAAATCATTTGCTAATTCCAATTATGAATGTTCATCAATATTTGGCAGGTGTTTATAAACTAATTTCTCAAGAATTTTAACTACTTTGTTAGACTTTTAATATTTTTTTAATCATTGAAGCTTCCAAGTGGATGGTTCATAGTCTTTCCAAAACATTGTCATTGAACCTAAGCATCATAATTTTTTTAAATTAATCAGACAGTCTGATATGATTTTATTTTATTTTTTTAAATTAAAAATCGAGGATATATAGTTCAGCATCAAAATTTGATAGGCTTACATGCGTGCGTGGTGTGTGTGTGTATATATATATATGTACATATGAATTTCAAATTATTTAAGTGAAAAAGAAGTTGAAATTCAAGAATTAAGCATGATTGACTGTGATTAACCTTGGGTTTGACTTAACCTTTTAAAATCAGACAAGTAAATGAAGTGAGATGAGGTGAACCCATGGGAATGCAATAATAAAATTAGACAGTCTGATGACTAAAACCTCTATAAAGAAATGTGAAGAGAATCAATTGACATCATATTTATTCATGAATCTGAAACTATAAATGTGGCCTCTGGTTTATTCTGCAATAACATTAAATTTATTAGGATTGGATCTGTAATGGTGCAAGGTCAACCATTGAGTAGAATGCTTAACTTTGTTCTCCATGTTACAAAGTGAAGTAAAGAAGCAAGTTTCTGAATCAATCCGCAAAAGCATTAAACTGAAAATGCAGATTGAAGTGTTGCTTGACTGTTTAATTAAGTATAATAATGAGCAAATAAAGACCCATCTGCATTATCAGGATATGTAATAATAGAAGGTCATAGGAATACAACCATTAATTGCTCCATTGGTGTTGAATTTAGTAGCAGAGACCTTGATAGTTGATGCTGCTTCCACATATCCACTTGCTGATAAAAGAAGAGATACTATATATATATATATATGTAAGTCAGAACGTACAAGCAAGTGGGATTTGAAAAACACAAAATATTCATCAGCTTGGAAAATTCAAGATGTTCAATGGTATAAAATGAATCCACAAACAGCGAACACCAGCAATTCTCCAGTGACTCAACCCTTTGCATTTTGGTTGAGATTTGGGAGGAGTTGTCAGTTGTTAAGCTAAAGATCATGGCAGTGGTGTCGGCCTTTCTCTGGGGACTTTGCCAGAGGTTACAGGCCACGATTGCAGCAAGTGATGAGCTTCAACTCGGTGTTGACAAGGAACTGGGGAGGCTTCTCAAAGCCTTTGTCTCAATTCAAGTAACTACACTTGAAGTTGCCGAGAACAAGCAGTGCAAGAGCAAGGTTGTGCAAGCCTGGCTCTGTGAGCTCAAAGAAGCTGCACATGATGCTGATGACTTACTAGACTGCTTGATTCTGAAAGCTCAAGAACCTGAAGTGGAAGCCAGTGGCATGGAGGTGGTAGACCAGCGCCGCTGTCTTATCTTCAACTGTCGCCAAGAACAACCAGTCACACAAACAGATCTCATGATCCAAGACATTCGGAGAAGGGTACAAAAGTTAATGAGAAAGAAGCCCTTTTCTCTTAATTTTCATCACCGACGAGCAAGCAACTACATGAGTCATTATGAAGTTGAAGCAAGAAAAGCCACAAGTGCTAATTCAGGAGAGTTTGGGAGAGATGAAGATAGAGAGAAGATGATTCAGCTATTGACATCTGAAGAATCTTCTGTGCATGAGGACCTTTCTCTCATTGCTATTGTTGGCCAGAGAGGTGTCGGGAAGACGACACTGGCACGGATTGTCTATGATGAGCCTAGAGTTGGTAGCCATTTCCCGCTTAAGATGTGGGTCACTGCATCCGAAGTTTATGATGCTGGGAGGCTGTTAAGATCCATAAAAGAGTCTGCTGATGGATATCCTTCATATGATAGCTTCACCATGGAGGAAGTTGCTGATATGCTGAAGAATATATTAGGGAAGAGTAGATACCTGCTTATTCTTGATGATGTCCGAAATGAAATACTCGACTCGGAGCTGCTGCGGGAGCAACTGAAGTATGGACCAAGCGGAAGCAAGATTGTTATCACGACTGAGAATGGAGAGATTGCTAAGAAGATGAGATTGCCATTCTTGTGCTATCATTTGCAATGCTTGTCTCATCAAGATTCCTGGTCTTTGTTCAAAGAATGTTCATTACTGCTTGATCAAGGGGCGTGCCAAAATAGCAGAGAAATTGAAGAAGTTGGCTTGGAGATTGTGGCAAAGTTAGAAGGGTTGCCTCTGGCTGTCAAGATGGTTGGTCGTCTCTTGTGCTTGAACTTCAATCTAAATGACTGGAAGATGATCTTGAATGCTGATGTCTGGAGGTATAAATCTGAAGAAGTGTGTGGTGTCCCTGCTGCTTTGTGGTTATGCTATCAACACTTGCCACCTCACATCAGGCAGTGCTTCGGATACTGCTCTGTTTTCCCCAGAGATCACAAGTTTGATAAACAGAGCATGGTACATATGTGGATGGCTCAGGGCCTTATTCAACCTCAGCAAGGAAAACAAATGGAGGATTTGGGGAACGAGTACTTTGATTATCTTTTGAACAGGTCCTTCTTTCAGAGCTGGAGCTGCAGAGACGAGCATCTACTGTTTTTTGATGAGGAAAACATTGTCTATAATACGAGGCCAATACCATTTGATATCTCTGAAGAGTATATAATGCATGGATCAATTCATGACTTAGCTTTGTCCATTACTGTCTGTGAATCACTTTGGCTATCACCTGTAGCCGGGAGTATGAAGGAGAATGTGCGTCATTTATCGGTTAAGTCTGATAAGGACAACATTGAGAATGTTCTGGACATAAGCATGCTGCATAACCTGCGGACACTACTGTTCTACAGAACAGGGAGTTCCAGTTTTGATTATGATGCATTGTTCATGAACTTGAAATGCATCCGGGTGCTGTGTTTGAGTGACATTGGATTGAAAAACTTGCCTAACTCAATTGGCAACTTGAAACAACTCAGGTGCCTGGATCTTACAATGACATCTGTCAAAACAGTCCCAGAAGTTCTGTGTGGCTTGCGCAATTTACAAACTTTGAAGCTGAGCATCTCTTCAACCACTCTGCGACCTTTACCTCGAGGTATGTCAAATTTGATTAATTTGCGGCACTTGAAGGCATATGTAGGTGGAATGTATAAGATTGGACAACTCACATCCTTGCAAGAGCTGGAGAACTTCATCGTCTTTGATGAAGATGGGCACAGGATAGAAGAGCTCAAGAACATGACACAGCTTCGAGGGAAGCTCCGTATTTCTCAACTTGAGAATGTGCACACCAAGGATGAGGCCATGGAGGCCAAGCTGAATGAAAAGGAGCACATTGAAGAGTTGATGCTAAAATGGTCCTGGGACTACAAATGGGATGGAGGTCCTATAGAATCAAATTTTGCAACTCTTGATGCTCTAAGACCACATGCAAACCTAAAAACTCTAATTATAGATAGCAACACCGGAGGAAAGATTCCAACCTGGTTGGAAGATGGATCACTTTCAAGCCTTGAAACTTTAGAGATCGGTCAATGTTACCAATGGGATATCTCGCTTCTTGGGCAGCTCAAGAGCTTAAAGATACTAAAACTGCATGGATTGCTAGAGAAGCAGCATGTTGATCTGTATAATGACAGAGATGTTCACCAACTGTTTCCTTGTCTTCGCATACTAGACATGACTAGTTGCTCTGGCTTTGTTGAAGTTCCTCCAACACTAGAAGCTATGCAACTGTCGATGGTGGGGCTCCCAACGCTTCCCAGACTACATCAAAGCAGCAGCTCAACATCGAGTTCTTCACTTGCATCATTGCGTATCTTAAACTGTCCAAGATTTACAACTCTACAAGCAGGGCTGCTAGAGCACCAATCCCAGATCCAACTCCAAGCTCTCCATAAACTAATCATCCAATATTGTACTGAGCTTGTTCACTTGCCAGATCACGGTTTCTCTGCACTTGTGTCGTTGAAGACCTTACTTATTGAAGATTGCCCAAAACTCAGGCACCAGCCAGCAGATGACACTGGTCCTACTCTTCCTTCATCCTTAATTGATTTCAAGGTTATTAAATGTGCAGGCCTGACCATTGATTCATTCTTCATTGGTATGGGAAGGCTACATTCCCTGAGTTCCATGGTGATTAAAGGTGAGCCAGCATTTACACATAGTCCTCCTGAACACCTTCCTGTCTTTACGACACTCCCTTGGGGTCTTCTGCAACACTTGAAGTCACTCAAAGAGCTAGAAATTGTGCACTGTTCATGGTTAACAACGCTTGGACTCCAAGCTCTTGTGTCACTCAAACGCTTGAAGGTTGCAGGCTGCCCAAGGTTGGCTGCTTGTTCGTCGCCGTCAGATAAATCTCCAATGCTTCTTGAATATCTAGAGATTAATGAGAGCTCATTGCGGATACTCAACGGTGAGCTACTGCAGAGTCTGATCAACCTACAGGAGCTAAAAATTGCAAAGTGCCATCAACTAGTAAACTTTCCGAATGAGATGGAAGAGAAGCTTCATTGCCTTGTGTCCCTCAAACGGCTATTCATAGACAACTGCCACATCCTTCAATCTTTGCCTTGTGAGCTTGCAACCATCTCTTCTCTTGAAGAAGTTTGCGTAACTGACTGCAACTACATTCAATCGATACCCGAAAAGGGCCTGCCAGCCTCCCTGGTCTATGTTGATTATCAATCGCTGCCATTCTTTGAAGCAGAGATGCAAAAAGGATGGTGAAGATTGGTCCAAGATTTCTCATGTCTTCTACATTGAGATCGACAAGCAGAATGTTAACGAGGAGACATTTTCATAGATGGCTTCCTCTGAAGAATTCGACTGGTAGCCACAGTATCAGATTGGGACTATTTCCTTCTTGTAACCATGATACGGCTATTTGTTTTGCAAGAGCTAAACACACTTTTTGGCTTGTGGGTGTTTTGTTCTTTGTTGTTTTGAAGTTTATCTGTTCCCGGTCATTCAGCAGTTCAGTTACGTTTGTAACTCCCTTAGGAATAAAAACAAAAAAATTAGAATGTTTCACAACTACCCTTATAAAGTCATTCTCCCCTATGAATTTGTACACTATCCTTTTACATTGTTCTATTTTGTTTATATTGTTTTCAAGGGTAGCCATTCTCCATCTTCCACAGTGTGTTGTATCAAAATGAACTTCAAAACTGAAATGAAACCTGCAGTGCATTAAAAGCTAGAGCAGTGACTTCAAGAAAGTCTGAGCTAAACGAAGATTTCTGAATAGTCAAAGAAAACTATGACAACATTATTGATCGATCAAAGCATTTTCACTTGTAAAAATTCAGTTTGGGTTGAGTCTTCAGAGATCAATAGATAATCATAAGCAGCAGGATAAATTATTTTAACAATTTTAACAAGTAGCAGTTTGAGATAATGCTTTGACTCAGTTACTACCCAATATATCCTGATAAAAAACATGTGTTTATGAGATGCAATTTCAAGGCAACATAAAGTGATAAAAACAGCAGCAGTTGCACAGGTATTTTAAAATTGGATATGATTAAGCTAACAGCAGCAGCTCTGATTAAAGGAAACAATTAGCAGAAAGCTAACTGAAGTTTCAGATTAAACTGACAGTAGTAATATAACAGCATGAAAGATTTAAGCTAATGTAAAGATATATATCCAAGTTAACATTGCAGCTGCAGTAGCAATCAAAAGCATAAAAACAATATATATGTGTGAGCTAGCATATCAAAATAGCAAGAGCAATTGCAATTCAGAGTGACCGCGAGTACTAAATAAAATTATAAAACAGTGCACTAGTAGAGTTACTACCATATCATTGGAATGAATCTCTGTGTTCTCGACGCATACGGGGAGCTGTACAGGAGGTTATCGAACATGTTCGGGATTGAGATAGCCAATAGGATGAACCATGTGCTTTACCATGACAAACCATTCAGGTATTAGCTATTGCTACAATCATAGTAGAACATTAGTTACTGTCATCACTTGATAATATACTAGTCTTTAGATGGATGGCATGGATATGTGAATTGCATGATATATCTGCATTGAACTTCAAATTCAGATGAAACATTTCATTAGCTAGAGAGAGCAGTTTCAGTTTCACTTGGTTATTATTGATTGTCCAAATTAAACATCACAGATTATTATTATTTTTTTATATTTTAAAATCATTCAAACTTTGGTTAAATATTATTTTAATCACTGAATTTTGATTTATTTCGAAATACTCACTGAAGTTATTAATCATTTCAGCAGCCGATCACCCAATGGATTAACATCTTCATTAAATAACATGGAGGCCATAGATCACTCTGTGCATTGACTAGGCCTTTTCCGACCTCTATGTCAGTTGATAAAGTTACTAATTTATCGGGTGATTTGTCACTGAAATATGATAAGTAACTTTAGTGAGCATTTTAAAATAAATATAAATTTAATAATCAAAATTAATGATTTACTTTAAAAAATTATATTCTGTTTTTTAATGGACATTCAATGTTCAATGGCAACCATTAACAAGCTCCAATGGGGTTATAACAGAAGTTCATTTCTGCACATGTTTGTTTAAGTGATACAATTCTATTTTCAGTAATTGATTTCAATAAATCAAATATAATGCACAGTGAAAGGGTTGAGGTTTATGTGTATAATATGTGATAAAAGAGTGTGAACAAAATGAAAGTGTCTTGAAAATTCTATTCTGTTTCTCAGTGAAAGTTCAATGTTCAATGGCAACCATCACATCAGTTTTGGGAATTATGAAGTTTATATTGATTATACTAAAGTTATTCCTAATTCTCATAATAATTCTAATAATTTCCCAGCATTAAATTAAAATATTATTTTTTTAATTTAATTTTACTTTATATTATTCTGCAACTATTGGAATAATTTAAAATAACAGTTTTACCCTTTATTTATAAATATTGGAAATAAAATAATTTGGGCTTTTTATTTAGGTTTGAGCTTCCCATCTCTCACAGCTGCCGATCGTCGCCTAAACCCAACCTTGGTGTCGCCGGAGAGGATCAACCTTGGTGTCGTTCCGGTGCTGGTAGAAGGAAGGAGGAGGGAGATTAGTGAGAGGTAAAGATGTTGCCTTGTGGTCTTCGATTGGGTTGGATGTGTGCTGGGGTGTGGGTGTGAAAGGGTGGATTGGGTATGGGATTGCAGGGGGGTTGTGGTTCTTGGGAACACTTGGAATGCGAGTGTTTGTGGCTCAGGAGAAGAAGGTGATGGTTTGGGGTTGGGGAGTGCCTTTTGTTCCATGGTTGTTGCCATCTGTTTCTATTGCTGTTAATGTGTTTCTTATGGGGTCTTTGGGTATCAAAGCTTTTGTGAGGTTTGGGGTTTGTACTGGTTTGATGCTTGTTTACTACGTTTTGTTTGGTGTTCATGCTACTTATGACGTTGCTCAGGAGTTGGATGATGATGGGAGGGTGGTATTAAGGTTGTGGGTGATCAATTTGGAAGCTGATTAGTATTTTGGTGTTTTTGAATGCCAAATTGTTTTTTAGTGGATTTGAAAGTTTGATTTTTTTTTTTTTATTGTAATGAGACTGATTAAAATCAGTGAGTTATAGACTAGTTATATCCAATATTTTTGGCCGGGTCCGTCAATGATTTTGGCTTATTATGATGAGAAGTAAATTTTCAGGGAATTTTGGAGAGAACTATATTTCAAATTTGAAATTGCTCAAGGGAAAATTCTCTGGGATTTGTTTTGATTTTGTTATGCTTGGTTAGAGGATGATTCTTGTCTTTTTTGATTTGTGATTGTTTCTGGTCACGTCTCTAGAGATGAGACTGATTTGCATACAGCTGTGCTGCCCGAATTGGCAATTGGATCAAAGCGAAAATACTATAATTGTTTTTTTCCTATAGTAAAGGGAAAAAATAACATGTTTTTCATTAAAGTATGTATGTATGTATCGTTGCAGTTTTAAAAAGAAGCTGAAATGCATGTGGAGACAGCCTATGCGCTCGGGGTGTTTGATAGCATTGTGTACCTTTTAACTGGTTGTTTATATAAACATAGCAAGTCTTGCACTTCTGATAGCGTTAGATGCCTTGCCTCTACCTCCATAAATGGATATTTGCCCTCTAAACCAATTTAAGACATCAGGAATTAGTACTAATTCAACTTGCTTTAAAGATATATGAAACAGAGTTCCATGTGCAAATCCAAAAAAAAAAATACATCCACGTAAGTAAAGAATTAAAATGTTTTGATGACTTAGTGAAATGATTTATGAAGGAATCAAGAATGTGCAGAGACTTGAGATTTCCATGAATATTGGCCACTTTGTTGTGTAGAACATCATCAGATACATCTTCTTAAAATATTTTTTCTTTGAAAAATCATTCAATATATTTTGTTTGATAAGTTAAAATTATTTTATTTGTCATTTTGTTACTCTTGGATTTTCTAAGGTTATTTTAATCATGTTTTGCTTAAAATCAGGCTTCTGAGCTGCCATTTTTGGCCAATGTGCTTTAATGTATCATTTTTGATTTATGAATATTTAATGGGAATGCATTTATTTGTTGGATATAATGACCATGTGTGATAAAGTTTGGCTTTTTTTATTCAAATTTCTGCACTTTTGCTTGCTTTTAGGATTTTGCATTCCATCAACTATCATTAATTTATTGACATTTATTGACATCTCATTGAAATTTCACTTATGTTTCAGTGCATGCATGTTGTAAAAGCGGTCTTGCATCCCTATTAGAGAAACAAAGGAGAAATCCAACCCAAACAAGAGAGATCTTGAGAAGGGAAACTTTTTTACTGTTGATAATGAAGCATCAAGTGCTTGAGAGTTAATTACTTCAGGTTTGATTATATTAATTATTATTATTTTTGGCTTGCTTTTGTTGTTATTTTATTTTATTTTTTTAATTTGATTTCATAATAGATAAATTATGTGTTCGATATCATTTTAGATTTTGAGGTTTTGTTACTCTGTCATGGATTTCAAGGGCATTCTAATTAAATGTATGGATAGTTAAATGCATATTCAGCTAGTATGCTAGAGAGATTAAACCAGAATGATTCTTTGTAAGGGCTTCTTATTGAATCTATAATGCAATTATGCATTACGGAGTGATTATGATTAATATTGGACTCAAGCATGTAATACATGAGAAGTTTTATCTGGTATATCTTAATGGCTGTACTTTCTTGTTAATTAGCTTTGAAGAGATTTTGAATTATGTGTTTTTTATTTTCCTTTTCGCATGTGAAGTCAGGATGTTCCAATGAGCTTTTGGTGATTGAATTTACAGCAGTACATCTTGTCCAATGCATTACATGATAGTAGTCACTAGTCAAGCTCCTGTTTATCTTTGATCCCTTTGTAGAATGTGTTATTTTTGTTTTAATCTTTAAGAACATGTTTTATTTATTAGATAGCTAATTTGCTGAAGTTTTTGAAAATATTGAAAATATTGAAAATTTTCAGAACACCTCTAATCAATGATTTAATTGGAAACTATTTTCTGTCATCCACAAGGGCAGCCGAGAAGCCATCCACGAGGTTATTGCTGAGATCTAATCAATCAAAAAAGAAAACTACAAAACCTTTCAATCCATCAAAACCTAATCCGCAAACAAACTTTTAGAAATTTATTCCATACCTGTAAGCTGCTTGGCGAGGAGGAGGTTAGCTTCGCTAGGGATCGCCACGAGAAACAATAATCAAGGAGATGAAGAGGACCTTGTCTAAGACCTCAAGGGCTCGAAATGGTTGAGGGTTTAGGGTTAGGGTTTCGACGAGGGGGGCGGTAGAGAGGGCAAGAAGTAGGAGAAGACAGAAAGACGGAAGTAAGGAAGAAGGAGAGGGAAAAGCGAAAGTAATGTTAGGATTGGGGATTTGAGGATTTAGGGATTTAGGGTTAGGGTTTCAGTGAGGGGCTGTTGCAAAAGGCGAGAGGGAGAAGGAGAGCAAAAGGTGGATGCTGCCATAGCTTGATCCAAGAGATGTTTGGATTAGGGTTCCGGTGAGCCACCAAAATCGGCGACGAAGGTGGTGACAGTGGAGCAGCAACAGGAAAGGAGAATAGGGAGAGAGAATGAGAGAGGAAGGAGGAAATTGAAAAAGACCATCTCGATCAAGCTATGGCAGCATCCACATTTCGCTCTCGTTCTCCCTTTCGTCCTATCCACTGCCCCTTTTATTGAAACCCTAACCCTAAATCCCTAAAGCCTCAAATCCCCGATCCTAACATCACTTCCGCCTTTCCCTCTCCTCCTCCCTCTCGCCTTCTCCACCACCACCCTCGCCGAAAGCCTAAATCTAAATCCCCAGCTGTTTTGAGCCTTTGAGGTCTCCGACAATGTCCTCTTCATCTCCTTGATTGTTGTTTCTTATGGCGATCCTTAGCCAAGCTAGCCTCCTCCTCACCAAGCAGCTCACAAGTATGGAATTGATTTCTAGGAGTTTGTTTGCGGATTAGGTTTTGATGGATTTGAAAGGTTTTGTGGTTTTTTTTTTGATTGATTAGATCTCAGCAAGAACCTCGTGGATGGCTTCTTGGCTGGCCTTGTATTAATAACTTTCACATGGATATATATATATATATGCAAATTTTTATTTCAATGTGAGATCAATTCAACCCTTCTTTCCCAAAAGAGTGCGGCAACCTTGAAGCAAACTTTTCTTTCGTACTCTTTGTATAAACATCGTCTTTTAACATAAACTTCGCCAGGCTTCTCCAAAACCCTAGAAATCTCCTGCCATGGCGCCGGCTTCGTCATTATACTCCTCCTCTAGCGATTGCGATGAGTCTCTTGCCGATGACCTCAATGCCCTCCGCCAAGCCCTCATCCTCACCGGTGCTGATGCTGAAGCTTTGTCTGGGGGGCCCTTGGTTTCTGATTCCGGCTCTGATTCGGCTGATGAGGATATCGATCTCCTCCGTGATCTCCAGTCTCGCTTCTTATCCGTCCCTGTTGAGGATTTTTCTTCCCCTTTGAGCAACACTCTAGACTCGGACGACGATTCTGATGAAGATCTTGCTACCCTGCGCGCCATCCAGCACCGATTCTCCCAGTACGAGGCTTCACAAGACCGCGAGGAAGACAAGGAGGCTTCTTGGGATTCCTCGAGGTTGGGTCTTCAGTCGCAGTTCCCTAAGTCCGCTGAGTGTTTCGTGGAGGCATTGAAGAAGAATCGGGCGTGCCAGAGGTTTATGAGGGAGAAGCTGATGGAGATTGAGGCCAAGATTGAGAAAAATAAGAACTTGAAAGAGAGGGTTAAGTGTTTGATGGAGTTTCAGGTGGATTCGAGGAAAAAGACCGGGCGCATTCTTGGGCAGCAGAAGGACACTTGTGCCAGGTTGGTCTCTATGAGAATGACTGCTTCAATGTCAAAGAAGGTAGGTATCAATAACGCATTGTGATAAGCGTCTAACTACACCATGTTTCACTTATAGATTCTTTGCATTATCATGCACTTTTAAGTGATTTCGATGTTCTTTTGACACACTTTATCTATTTATTTCATCACAGGACATCGGGGCGACGACTCATCACATTGCTTTCTTTTTGTTTGGCCTTTTTAAGTTTGAATTTTATTTTTTCTTTTTCTGGCTGAAAGAAGCTAATTTGAACAAACTTTCTTATTCAAAGTGAATTCGATTATTTAACTGTGCTTATTCTTGTATGTTCTTGTGCGAGTATGTAGGCAGGTGTATCTTAACTTACATCTCCGTGTGTAACCTGCCAAATAGTTTAATCTGCTCCTAGTGGCTATCTACTAATATACATATAATCAGCAATTGGTAGAAAGCTTTATGGGTGTTGAATTATGTGAAATATGTTAAAATGTGGTGAAATTTTTGATGATTCATTTTTACTGTACAATAAGAAATTCTTCTGTTTAGTTGAAGAAACTAGGGGATTCAATGGCAAGGAAATAATCTTGGTTAATCATTTTAGGGAAATTTAAGAAACATAGGAAGTGCATTTGGACCTTCCTTGCGGAAAACTATCGATAGAATTGTTGATATGTTTGCTTTGGAAAATTTCAAGTTCCTGGTTGACCTTAGTTTTTGCATTTTAATGGGTTCTAGATCAAACAAACACCCACCTTTTATACATTTTAATGACAATTTTAACAAATTTCCTGAAGGCTTGACCATTTTATTTCAAGTTCTTTAACTCACCAAGTTGTACCTTTTTCTACATTAAGATGAGTGCTCTTATATTTAAGCATAAGCAAGCTTTAAATGCAGCATCTAATTAATTACTCCTAAAGCTCATGAGTCCCACCTTAGGTTTCAAAATTTTCAATTATTCATAAACATGCTAATTTAAAACTTAATTAGAGTAACCATCTGAAGTTTTTGTAGTGACAGAAACACAGATGTTTTGCTCTTGATTTTTCATGCTTCTACTATAAATTGTTCCATAATGCCTAACTTGTGGGGTATTGCTCTTATTTTTTTTTAATATGATTCCACTGCCTTCATTATAGCATCTTTATGAAACTTTGGAGATGCCTAAATATGACTTTGCCTTTCCTGTTTAAAATGTCATTCTTAGTCTTGAATATCTAATATGGTCCGATTGAGAGCATCTGACAAAATAATATATTGCTTTGAATTGCATTGACTAGCCCATTGTTTCTGTTCATCGCAGAAGAGTAGTAGAAAGGTTCCTGTCCTATGCCTTGGACCACCTGAAAACTCCAGTGTTTCTGATTATAAGCTGATACTGAAGAGATTTCCGTTCTCTACCAATAGACATGCATGGTCAAATGAAGAGAGGGAAAAACTTGCAAAGGGAATAAGGCAACAATATCAAGAGCTGATGGTTTTGAGTTCAATGTCCTTGGATAGGTATTGTTTATTGTGAACCTACCAATCTTTTCCCTTTTTCTCAGGGATTTGCTAGGCATAGCTTACTGACCTGGAGGTTGCAAATAGCCCTGTGATAAAAAAGTTCAACTAGTCAGCTATTAATTTTATTTTCTAATTGCACTATCCTAACTTTTTGTGCAGTGACTTAGATGACTCTGCATACTCAAAGTTAATGTTTGCATTGTCAAGTAAAAATCTTGAAGTCACACCTGAAAAAATTAGATCTTTTCTACCTTCAGTAAATTGGGATCGCTTGGGTTCTATGTATCTCACAGGTCGTTCTGGTGCTGAGTGTGAAGCAAGGTACTTCTCATTTGTTAATTACTTTAAATTATTGTGCTCAATAAGCCTTTCTTAATTCTCAAATAATTTTTTCGTGGCAGATGGCTTTTAAGTTATTTTTAATTATTTTTCCATTTAATTGTGATGTCATTTTCTGCAGTCTATCATTCAATTCATGCCAGCATAGCACTTAATCATTATAAATGATGTATTATTTTTTTCTTGATGCTGCAAGCTTGCATTGGTTTGTAGTTCATGTGGGCACTTAGATTTGTTTACAGTCTTTTTCTTTCTTTTTTTTATTCTTAAGAAAAGAGTTTTTGCAAGAAGTAGATTATATTCCTTGTTTAATTTCAAACATCCTTTGGCTTCTGATGGAAAATTTTATAGTTCTTTTGTGTATATGTGTGTGTCTGTGTCTACATATTTCCCAGCATCTCTTTGGTACAATTGCATGTTGCATTAGTGCATGATCGATCTACTGCTGCAAAACAGGTTGCTGGAAATAGTCCAAGCACGTGAAATGATTTTTTAATTGTTGTTTTATTCACATAGACATTTGTAGTGTACATTTTTATTTATATATCTAATTTGTGTCATTATGAACTAACCATTTGATTTCATAATTTTTCTTTTTCCCTCATTTTCTTTCTTCATGTTCCTAATGATATTGTAAGTGAGCAATTTTTCTGCTTTTATCTATTCTTTCTATTCTTTCAGATGGTTGAATCATGAAGATCCATTGATCAATCACAATCCTTGGACAATATTGGAAGACAAGAAGCTTTTATTCATTGTGCAAGAAAGAGGGCTTTATAATTGGATTGATATTGCGATAACATTGGGAACACATAGAACACCTTTCCAGTGCTTGGCACGCTACCAACGAAGTCTTAACCCGCATATATTGAAAAAGGATTGGACTGAAGAAGAAGATGCTATGCTTCGTGCGGCTGTAGAAAATTTTGGTGACAACAATTGGCAAATGGTATCTTATAGTTTGGAAGGCCGTACAGGTCCTCAATGCTCAAACAGGTTGGCCCTGTACCATATCTATTATTTATTGCCCAAACACTACCACTGCAAGCATTAATACAAAAAATTTACCTGCATGATTGGTCATATTTATTTTCGAGGCAATTTATATCCTAGAAATTGCATGTGACATTGAATTTGAAGGTGTTAGCATGCCCAGCTTATTGACAGCCCTAATTATGATGGATATTGATACCTTACCACAGATGGGGTTCTTTATTAATCTGTTTCTCTAAACTTGTATAATTCAGTTTGACGTTTCACAATAAGATCGTTAAGTTTCTAAGTGAAATTTTTTACTTGGTATGTTATCCAAATTGCATGTGCATGTCTATTGGTTTGGTGCATATCTGATGGGGAAGGAACCTATACTTTCTTGGGGAATATGCATTCATTAAACATTGAATTCATCAACAAATAAACTCTAGTTATAATATTTTATATTGCGATAATATCAAGCATTCTAATTCTTTTGTTGATGGGCTTGTCTGTCTGTCATGCAAAATTAAGTGAGAAGTATAAATTGATAAGCAGTCTTCTACTCTGAGGGGTTGTTGGCAAGAGATCCCCCATTAACTTAGTCTTGAGTTTGTCAATAAGCCAATTTGTTTTAGCTTCTTTAGGTTGGCTGCGTATATTTGTATTCATATGTCCAACTCTGATTTATTTTATAGCAGCACAAGTGTTGCTCAGGTTGCTTATATGAAACCTTTAGCTTGAATCATAAATTCTTTTCTCCACTTATCCCTATCCAATACCATCCAGCCTCTTATATATAACTTATGCCCATTGTTTTGTTTGAGCTATATTCAGGTCCATTAGTCATTCTTTTGCATTTGAGGTCAGAGTCTTTGTGGATACTTTAACTGCCTAACCCTTCTGTATAACTCCATATGTATTTTTAAAAGGTTGTTTTTAATCTTACAATTTTTTTTTTATTAATTTTTTAGTTCCTTTGATAAACTCAATTTCATAACCACATTTATTGTAGGTGGAGAAAATCAATTCTTCCAGACCGAAGGGTGGGAAGGTGGTCTATAGATGAAGACAAATGGCTGAAGGTAGCAGTGATGCTTTTTGGGGCCAAAAACTGGAATAAAATAGCTCGTTTTGCCCCTGGACGGACACAAGTTCAATGCAGAGAAAGGTATTACTATTACAACTAGCGCTTACCAAGTGAACCAGATAGGAATTTTATTTTTATATTTTATTACTTTTCATTGCAGATGGCTCAATTGTTTGGATCCATCCCTTAATCTGGAAGCTTGGACTGCTGAAGAGGATGCCAAGTTGTTGGATGCAATAAATATGTATGGATATTGCTGGTCCAAGGTTGCAACTTGTGTGCCTCCGCGTACTGACAGTCAGTGCAGGAGGTAAGAAAAACAAACTCCCTTTCAAATCATTTATTCATATACACTTAAACTACCAAGTTTTATATTTTATGTCATTTAACAATTAGTTCATATTGACTTCAAAAATTATTTTTTCTTGAATATCTAGGAGGTGGAAGGTTTTGCTACCACATGAGGTGCCTTTACTACAAGCAGCTCGCCAAATTAAGCGGATTGCCCTTGTATCCAATTTTGTTGATCGTGAAAGTGAGCGACCTTCAATTGGGCCCAATGATTTCTGTCCAAGTGCAAATCCACCTGTAGCTGAGAAGGAGAAGAGTGGAAGAACCAGGATGAAAAGACCAAGGTATGCTTGACATTTGTAGGTTTTTATTACCTTTTTACCTGAGTTAAATTATCCATAGATTTAATTACCTGACAAAAAGGACTCATTTACTGAGCAGAGAGAGAACAAAATCAAAGAAGCAACTTGAGGCTAATCGGTGAGCTGCTTGCCTTCACATATGTCACTAACCTTCTTGTGCCTGATGATGCAAAAACACATTAATATCCGTTTCGATTAAGCTTTCTGTGCAGTGTATACTCTTATGAAAGATTTCTATTTTCTTAAATAATCTCTTTTCTTTACTACTGCCACAGCAATAATTTGTCCAAAAAGCGAAGACCAAAATCCAGAGAACCTGATCAAAATGCAATAGCAGATGATACGATAAATTCTTCTGAGGACAATGCCCTTGCCATCTTCCCTCTTATTTCTCTTTCAAAAGCTTTAAATACAGGTGAAATGAGGGACATCAAAAGGCCAAGGAATAAAGCATCAAGGTATCATCCATCAGATGGTTCAATCTATTCTATTCAATGAACTCGCTTGCCTTAGACATCGATTATTCGATTTTTATGTGGTATGTTTAATATCTTTTCATTATGGTTGTTTGATGCTTTATTGCAAGTGATGGTTTGCCCAAGAAATCAAGAGCAAAATCTGGATCCCATCATGAAAATTTTGTTGCAGTTGATAATATTGTTGACAATGTTCTGACTGACTTCTCTCATGTGCATGTCAAAGATCCAAACATGGCAGAAAGTAGGCTCAGTGGGATAATGAGGAAAAAGTTATCAAGGTATCATTCGACAAATTCCTGAATTTATGTTATTCAATGAAGTTACTTGCAATGTAAAATCCATCATTCATTCTTTTTTTTGTTAGGAGTATATGTTCTTGAAATGTTTTTTAAGTTCATTATGTGTTCATTTGCTTCGCAAGAGTCCAATTTTTGCTATGTCTGCATGATAATTAGTTTAGGAAACATCTTGTTAAAAATAGATTTTTTTAGTCAATGCAAAAACGAGGTGTGAGTTATAATTATGTAAAAACCTGTGTTTGCTGTAACCTTTTCCCTAGTATGAATTCGACATGAGGTATATGTTTTTTGCAATATGGTCTTGAAAGTTTCAATTAAAGCTACTGATGTTTGTTATATGCAGTAGGGGTTATTCCTCATATAAAATTATGTGCATTATATCATCCTAGTTTTCGTTGTTTTTCTCTATTGTACATATGGCTTATCATTCTCCAATAACTAGGGATACCCAGCCTAAGAAAGCTAGGACTAAACCAGAAAGATCCTTGGTTGGGGGTTCATCAGCAGCAGGTGATGCAATAATTAATGTCTTCTTTAACTGTTGCTGCTGACCCATCTGCTATTTTTGGAGTCACTTCTAATGGTGCTGCATCAACTGTCTCTCGGTAACTCTGATGTTCACTTTATATTCTGCTGTTGTTCTATCTTCAGCCAGCTATATAAATATTCTTTTCTCGGTTGTCATGTTGGCAATTTCTTCTAAGGCCCCAGGATGGATCAAGAGCCAAGGTATTTGAAACTGCATCTTGGTAATTTTGTTAACTTATTTTTATAATCACCTATATGATCATTGTTATTCCCATCTTGTTTTGGAAAATTTCTGTTTCTTGCAATTCTTAATGTCTTTATTTTGCAGTGATGTTGCACAGCAGATGTCCTCAAAAAAATTCAATTTTGAAAATATTGTTAGATGACAATGAACTACTTACTACTTGTTAGCAGGATGAATTGTTCAATGAATGTGGTTTATCCATTTTTTTTTTTAATTTGTTTAGAGGGAGAAACATTTGCCTTGTAATATTTCAAATGCAGCAATATTAAATATTAAATTAGAAACAGATGCTGCAAGAAGATGAGCAAGAAATGAATCTTTTCAGTGAAATGTGCATAGGGGCCCAAGCTAGTGTGGCAGAAGACAGGTTTAAGCATGTGAAGTTATACTTGGATTATATTTACCTTTTTGCTTCCCTTTGAGTGATTTTACTGGATAGGTTTATTTCATGGAGATTCGTCTGGAAAAAAAAAAGAGGATTGCTTCACAAGAAATATTAGTATGTCACAAGGACAGTATTGGTTCTGTTTCAAGGAGGATAGCCTTGGGAACCTTTTTTCTGTGAAGGATTTATGTGACAAAAATGTAGAGGGGTATAGAGAGTAGTGGGAAGAGATTAAAATCAGAGGGTTATAAATTGACAAATAGAAAACATTTTCAGAGAAAAAAAAAATAGAAAGAACAAACCCGCACACTCTACACTAGTATTAATAACTTTCACAAGGATATATATAGAGAGAGGATGGACAATCTATGCACGCAAGTAGATTTGAAATCTAGGTAAGTTGCCAAGCGTTGAATGAAAATCTAAAAGGTCTTCATCAAGTTTTGAATTTTTGTTACTGTGACAGTGATTCAATCAATCACAGCCGTTGAATATGATTTCTACTAAACACACAGTTAAGCTAAATAAACTCAAGTAACATCTCTTAACACCTATTTGGTCAGTGGTACAAGTATTTCGGAACTGTTGTTTGGCATTGTTGATGTATTTGCTACAGTAAAATGTCTCTCTCATGGCTTTCTCTCTCATACTTTTTGATCTTAGAGTATGGTTTCTCATATATATATATATATATATGCAAATTTTTATTTTAATGTGAGATCAATTTAACCCTTCCTTGCCAAAAGAGTGCGGTAACCTCGTAGTAAACCGTTCTTTCATACTCTCTGTATAAACATCGTCTTTTCATATAGACTTTGCCAGGCTTCTCCAAAACCCTAGAAATCTCCTACCATGGCACTGTCCTCGCCATCCTCCTCCTTTAGTGATTGCGATGAGTCTCTTGTCGATGACCTCAATGCTTTCCACCAAGCCCTCATCCTCACTAGTGCCAATGCTGACGCTTTGTCAGGGCCCCTTTGGTTTCCGATTCCGGCTCTGATTCGACTGATGAGGATATCGATCTCCTCCGTGATCTCCAGTCTCGGTGTGTTTTATAGGCAAACAAACGCTTGCAAACCCTTATCATTTTAGTGCCCATACATACAAAACTCCTCCCACTTCACAAAGATCATTCGAAAACCAAAGAGAACCACGCACTAAAGCATAACCAGTGGCACAATGATCGCCACTATCTACTTAAAGACATTGCTGTCATCCACAAGGCCAACGGAGAAGCCATCCATGAGGTTCTTACTAATTAAGATCATGTAAGCTATTTGGTGAGGAGGAAGCTAACTTGGATAGGGATCGCCATTAGAAACAATAATCAAGGAGATGAAGAGGACCTTATCTAAGACCTTAATTGGCTTGAAACGACTAGGGATTTAGGGTTAGGGTTTCGGTGAGTTGGGGGATCGTGGAGAGGGTGAGAGGTAGAAGAAGACGGAAAGACGGAAGTGAGGAAGGAGAGGGAAAGGCAGAAGTGATGTTAGGATCGGGGATTTGAGAATTTAGGGATTTAGGGTTAGGGTTTTAACGAGAGGGGCGATGGAGAGGACGAGAGGGAGAAGGAGAGCGAAAGGTGGATGCTACCATAGCAAGAGGGACGATGGAGAAGGCGAGAGGAAGAAGGGATTTCTCATGTCTTCTACATCGAGATCGATAAGCGGAATGTTCACGAGGAGACATTATCAGAGACGTCTTCCTCTGAAGAATTTGACTGGTAGCAACAGTATCAGATTAAGACTATTTTTCTCTTGGAATCATGATACGTCTGCGGTTTTGCAAGAGCTAAAACACACTAGAATGTTGCCCACAACTTCCACCCATTAAAGAAGGACCTGATACATGATTTTTCCTTTCGAGTTTTTTCCTTTCACTTTTTAGCTTGTGTTGTTTTGTGATTCTTATTTGTTCCCGGTCGTTTAGCAGTTCAGTTAACTTTGTAACTCTCTTAGGGAAAAAAATAGAATGTTTCACAACTACCCTAGTAAAGTCATTATCCCCCTATAAATTTGTGCATTGTCCTTTTGACATTGTTCTATTATGTTTATATTGTTTTCATGGGTAGCCATTCTCCATCTTCCACTGTTGGCTGTATTAAAATGAACTTCAAAATTGAAATGAAACCTGCAGTGCTGAAAAAGCTAGAGTAATAGTGACTTCAAGAAAGACTTAACTAAACTATGATTACTGAACAATTATAGAAATAATAGCTATGACAACTTTAATGATCAAATGCATCTTCACCAGTAAAAATTTTGAAGCAAACCATTTTGAGTTGAATCTTCAGATATCAATAATCATAAGCAGCAGGATAAATTTTTTTTCAATTTAACAAGAAGCAGTTTGAGATGGTACTTAGACTCAGTTGCTACAGTGATGTCCATGATATCCAGATAAAAAACATGTGCTTATGAGATGCAATGTCAAGGCATAATAAAACAGTAGTAGTTGCACATGTATTTTAAAATTTGATATAATTAAGCTAACAGCACCAGCTGTTAGCTTAATTATATAACAGCATGAAAGATTCAAGCTAATGTAAAGATATATATCCAAGTTTACATTGCAGCTGCAGTAGGAATCAAAAGCACAAAAACAATATAATGAGTGAGCAATCATTTCAAAATAGCAAGAGCAATTGCAATTCAGAGTGACTGCAAGTACTGAATAAAATTATAAAACAGTGCACTAGTAGAGTTACTGGCAAATCATTATTGGAATGGATCTCTCTGTTCTCAACGCATACGAGGAGCTGTACAGCAGGTTATCGAACATGTTCGGGATTGAGAAAGCCGATAGGATGAACCATGTGCCTTACTGATGCATACCTAGGTAGTATGAAATGAACACCCACCTAGATGACTTACGGAGTCTGAATGATTTGTTATAAAGCTTTATTAAGGAGGAGCTTTATACCCATGGCTGCAACATTCACCATGACAAACCATTCAGGTATTAGCTATTGCTACAATCATAGTAGAACATTAGTTATTGTCATCACTTGATAATGCTCTAGTCTTTCAATGGATGGCATGCATATGTGAATTGCATGATATTTCTGCATTAATTGAACTTCAAATTCAGGTGAAACATTTCATTAGAGAGAGCTGTTCCTCAGTTAGTAATGATTGTCCAAATTAAAGAGTATTGACTGAGGTTACTCTGTGTTTATAGTGGGGATTCTAGAGGTTGGATTGTTACTATCAAGCTTTTTCTTTGGCAGTGAAAAGGGGTGTTAGGTGTATTAATATTGCATGTTTGAAACAAGCTCAACCAGCCAAGCACTCATGTTTCACATTCTGCCACAAATTGATCAGCAGCAATTAGGTGTGAAAGCAAACTCAGCAGGAAATTTTGGAGTATTCAAAAGATTTTTTCCTTGTTTTATGAGGCATAATATTTTTAAGAATATTGAGATCTTAACTAAAAATATAGGGAAAATCAAGAGCAAATCTTGAGTATTTAATGCATAGCATCCAAGTTCAATGTACCAATTAATATATAAATAGATGAGAATTGCGCTGATTATTTTGGTTGTACTAAAATTATTTCTGAAGTTCATATATTATCAGTCTGTTTCACATGGTAATTCTTTAAGGAGTTATTAAATCATTGTAATTGATGCATTGTTATATTTATCTGTTCCTTTGATATCTTATGTCGCCATTCATATATATATATATATATATATCAAACATCAACTATTTTGATGAGAATGAAATGATTGATTGAGTTTTGTATGTGATTAACAAGGTGCAATTAAAATTTTGATTAACTGACTAAATCTGGCAATTAAATGAAATGAATAAGGTGGTCCCTTGGGAATGCAAATAATAAATTCAGATAGTCTATTGTGATGACCAAACACTCATTAAAAAGAAATGTGATGAGAATCAATGTGTCACCGTTTTAAGTAATGAATTTGACACGCGTATATACCACAAACGATTGATCTTGTGCTTGTCATACAATATAAACAATATCAACCATAATTTTTTATAATTTTTTATAAGACAAAATCATTTTCATAAAGATGCATGATTTCATAAACCAGACATTTTATTTGAATTTATATATAGTTCGGTACAGACATTACAATTATGCAATTCATTACTCACAGATAACAGTTTCAAACAGAAAGCTCATGATATGATCTTTGAAATGGTTATGATTATTATTATTATTTTTACAAAAAGCTACAAACGTGTTATATAATCAGGAGTGTGTGTACAAAATGAGAATGAGTGAATCTGGTTTTGATCTTATTTTATTTTAATAAATTAATGATTTATTTATTTAAAAAAAATCCAGCTCTAACTAGTGTAAGGACACATGCATTTTTTTTTTTCATTGAGTGATAGATCTAACTCATCCCATCTTATCAGCAAACAAATTCAATGGACGTGATTAAACCCTAAACTTTAGATAAACGTGGCTCAATATCCTTCATAAAATTTGACTGTTTATGGTGAAAGATTCATGAACCAAATTTGTCAAAGAGGTTTTTTATATATATAATTATTTAAAAACTGTTGTTTTGAATTTATTTTTTTAATTTCATTATTCTGTGAAAATTATATAGAGCTACATTAGAATAAAGGATAAGTATAAAATAAATAATAGAAAAAAAAATTTCTGAACCTAATAGTAGGGTCGGGTGGTGTTAGGAGCGCCTGACCACATTCTCCATAGGGCCCTCTTATCATTTCCTTCTCCGAGCTCAGGTTATGAAAGAAGGAATTAATGGAAGACAATTCCAAATGAACTTTGTCTATCACGTAGGGTTGCCCATCACCATTGGAAAAATAAATAGATCATATTTATTGAGTCTTTGTACTTTTTTTTTCTTCGCTCCACGTGTTTTTTTTTTTTCTCACTGAGTTGGCCCACTACTTTTCTTTCTGGCATCAATTTCATTTAATTAATTCAAATTTTTTGAAACAATATCATGAATCTATATATTTATTTTAGGGAAAAATTACTTGCTTTCACTCATCGTAATTTTAAAAATTCAAAAAACCCCCTCCTACTTTTTCACACCGGACGTACCCTTAGTTAGTGTTTAACTTCCCTCTACCCCCTACGGCTCGACTTGAATGGGTCAGTGTTGTGAAATCCATTTTTAGGCTCGAAAATGGTGGGAAAGGAAAGCCAAAATCGCATCGTGTCACCCTTTCGAGAGCTTTCGCTTGGTTTCGATAGACAATGCCTAGGAGTTGCATTACATCTTGTTGTTCTCCTCGTTATCATCCCGAAATATATAAATCGGTTTCTCCATGAGAAAATGAAGTTGATTTCCATCGGATTGGTCAGTGCACTTCATCTTCAAATGAGTCGTAGTCGATTTTATTGTCGAGGCGAGCGTATGCCATTATCGTCTTCTCGTTTATGGTTGTAAAGTTGTATTACGACGAGGAAGAGCGATAATTCTGACGAGTTCATTCGTTGTAAAGTTCTTCTCGTTTATGGTTATCTATTTGTATATTTTTAAAATAATGTTTAACTATTTGCTATTATCCGGTTTTAAAATATATTACTAGTATGTTTAATAATTGTTATATCCGTTTTAATAATTGCCATCTCCGGGTTTAACATTATCTTTACGTGTATAACTATTCATATTAACGTGTAAATTCTCAAAGTCTCTGCAGTAAAGCGGTGATCTTTTTCGTTTGATCCGAATTGTTGGCCGGTGTGCGTGGCGGTGGCGAGGGTTATGAGTATCCGTGCGTAAGAATGTAGCGGCGTGTGAATTCTTATGCGCGTGACTATAAATATCAGAACACTGGATTCGTTGTCATCGATCGATGTCGGTCCGATCGTGTGTTTAACTTTTTCTCGGATATGAAGAGTGCACTAGCATGGACTTCGCACCATAAATAACCGAAAAGAACGCTTCCATGGACAACCACTCCTCGATCGTCCTCATCATCATCCTCGCCATCCTCCTCCTCTTCCTCCTCTTCCCATGGACTGACTACTCTATCACGAAAGGATGTTTCGTGAACCTTCTTCCCTTATCTTGAGAATCGTTTAGCAGTAATCACGAAACAAGTTAATCTATCTTTTTCTGCCCTAGTCAAAATGCTCTCGTAATTGCACGAATCGGAGGATTCTCAGTGAGTGGATGGCGACCGCAATTAAGCGAGCATTTCGACTTGGGTAAGAAAAGTTTTTCACATATTACGTGATTGCGGAGGATTCTCAGAGGAGGAGATCGAGAAAACGTCCTCTAAGGCGGGGTTGATATTTATCAGCTGAGACTTTTCATTTACGGTTTAAGAACATTACGTCGATTAGATCTGTTTATTACGTTACGTGTTTAACTATCGGGATCTTACGCTTAAGTCAGAGCCGCTGACACATTGATTAATAGTCGTTTTCATGAATGTGTTTGTTTAACCTTTTTAATGTTGATGCGTTATGCGAGGTTCAAGTTGATGCGCATGTTATGCTGGCCGTTGTGAGCGTTCGAATATGCGGACACTTGTTTTAGATTATCACGGTCAGTCGCGAGTGTCCAGAAGTCAGAAGGGGACGTTGTAAATGTTGTAAAATGTTGTAAATCTTTTATAAATAAAAGCGAAACAAGCTTATTTGAATGTGAACTATTGAAATTTAAGCAGAGACCTAGTAAAAACAATGTGGGAAACAAAAAGAGCGTCATTGTAAACAATAGAAAAAGTTAAACAATACTCAAGTTACTCTTTAAACAATGACAGACGGTGTTTTAAGAAAATCGTAAAGATGTTTAAGCAGGTGACCGGGAGTACCATCTTCAGTGCGATGTCGGTGAAAGCATTGATTTAAACAATAACATATATTTTAAGCAGGTTAAATCGTCTGTATTTAAATGGTTTTACGTATTATTTACATGATATAGACTTTATTTAAACCCAGGTAATCGTTATGTTAAACACTATATGTATCTGTTTAAACATAAAAAGCTTGAGCGTTTAAAGCAGATACTTATGTCGGCGTAATGATAGTATGTCTTCATCATGACGATGAGCATATATTTTTACTTTTTGCCCTTGGGATGGAGGAAAAATACCCGCCCTGATCACATCACGTCTAGTCTCAACCTCTATGCACTTTTTTGTCTTCATCGTTACTTTTTCCATTGCTATGTTTTGTTGTTTACATCTTCTTCTTCTGTCTTGGCTTATTTTTGTTCTTCATTTCATTTGGTTTTATCTGATTTGGTTTTGGGTCGATATATTATGGAGAGTTTTTGTGGTATTGCTAGATTGACAGGGGAGGAAGAGTGCTAATGTTCACGGCTCGAGACTTCTTAGGAGTTGGTGTTAGGCGCGAGATATGTGAGCGATGGGGTCTCGAAGTTTCTAGTCGATGGGTTAGAGTTCATCACACGGATGGATGATAAAGCGGTTTGCCTAATAGAAAAGCGATGTTGACTTCCGGCGGATGTCACGCGTCAGCTCCGATCTTAATGTCTTTGTAGTTGATCTTGTCGTCGAGGGCGAGAAAATGTGCCATTCTAGAGATCCTAATGAGCGAGTTTTACTCGTTTGTAAGTTCACTTTTTCTTTTAATTATTCGGTTGTGCAGGGGTCGTTGGTGTTTAAATATGTCAGTCAGTTTGCGTTAACATCTTGTACTAGTCGTTTTCGTTGTTAGATTAGCTGCTTAAGTATTTAATTTAACGTTTAAATATTGTCATTATCCACTTAAACATTATATTCTCAGCTTAACGTGTTGATCTTTTCATTTTGGTAGGTGTTGGCGGGGAATTGATTACTGCGAGTGCTCAGATTCATCCCGTGAGTGACCTTGGCGATGTGTGGGATGTCTTCATTTCCTCGTCGGATCGATTACGAAGTCTTTGTCGTTGGATAATGGACAACGTTTTGTCGATGTCGACATTTCGAGGATGTGCTTCGATCATGCTGATCAAAAGGAATTTTGACTTCGAGTCATAAAAGCAGACGAGCAGTCGGGTGGCGTGGAATCTGTTGCTAGATGTGGTTTGTCGTTAGGCGCCTTTCATCGTCGAAAAGGTATAACAAAAATACTTTTCGGAATCAAGACAATCAACCTCAGTCACACACTGCGGTGGTGGCATGGGTTCGACGTCATCCGAAAGCGCCCAAAAATGGGTTAAGCGCCATCGAGGTGATTGAAGCTCGAGGGCCGTCCACTATGTCTGAGGCCGTCGGCATTCGAAGGGCGTGTGCGGGGCATGGTGTCCACATACCACTACTAGCGAGGCTTGGTTGGGAAAAGAAACATGCCGGTGGTCCTCGGCCCAGCGTTGACATCTCTGACTACTGTTGTTTGCTTTGGTATGTGTGGATAAGGTGCAGCTGAGGCAAATCCGGCGGCGTTGCGATGCGTGGAAAGAGGCGGTGATCCGTTTTTAAGCGTGCATTCTTTTCTTTTCGTGGCGTGTATTGTGGGATTCGAGGGCTTTGCGCGGTACTGTTTTCTCGATGGTACACACCTCCTTGGAAAATATCGGGAGTGCACTCTTGGGTGCTGCAGGGGAAAGATGGAAACGATGGTTTTCAGCGTCGCCTTGGATATAGTCTGAAGCCGAGACCGATGCCGATTGGACTTGGTTGGCGTATCTAAGTTAGGCGATGCCTTATCACGAGGATGAGATGTGTATGAGATAATTAACCGTGTCGGGACGGTCAAGGGGCCTTGTAAGCGCAGTGCGAGAGTCTTCCTTACAGTCGCCAGTGCATCTTTGTCTTCGACATTTGGGCGATTTTGTAAGCCGATATCGAGACTTAGGAAGGCGTTGAGGGAGGAGTCTGGTCTATATGCTTCCCGCGTGCGTGGGCGTCCGCGAGCTAAAGATTTCGATGATCACGAGTGAATGAAATCGAGGCCCGCGAGCTGCGTCATCGGTTGATTAATAAATCGGATATGGCACGTTTAGCCGAATTATACGTTGACGAGGGTGATCGTTGGGGTGAGGATGTATTCGAGCGTCGTCGGATGGATTCGATGCTTGGATCAAGGAAGCTCGTCATTTCGGTGACGAAAATGGTGACTCCGTAAGGTCTGCGAATGTTGGTTTTACACTTAACATTTAAAAGCATTCTCAATCTTTGTTTAATTACACTTGATCGACTTTAAATATTAATCCTTTCGTTTAAAATATTTCTGATAATGTTCGAAACATGTTTCACGAATTATTTAACCATTACTTTCTTTGTTTAACCTTATTTGCGAGGTTCAGAGTTAATGCGCATGTTATGTGGCAAAGGCGTGACAGCGAGACAAATGGGAGACCTACTTATGCCCGGAGCATACGTTCGAAGGTAGAGATCGATTATTGAGGGCGACCTAAATCTTGGTGTTGATCGTTGTGTGGAGTGATGTTCTGAAGTGATGGAGCCGGTCTTGCGACAACTACGTGAGATCTCGTCATCGAACTTGTTACGTATAGAAGGTGGCGAAGTTGTGGTATCCCTTGCACAGAGCACGCTTGTGCGTGATAATGCGAGCAGAACGCATGACGTCACGTGATTTATTAGCGGGTACTTCAGCGTCGGCAATTCTAGCGGCGTGCGAAGCTATATTCCCCATACCGACGATGACATGCCTTGAGATGGAAATCGTGAGCTTCGTTCTGCGACCGCTGTGGCGAAAAGGCGGCTGGGGCGGCTGGGCGAGAAAAGAGGATCGAGTCGCGGCGTTTGATGTCCATGAGTTACATTGCGTGTACATTGCCGTGGATTCGGTCATGATCGGCGATCTTTGCTTGATGAAGCGTCAGGCCCAGAGCTAGGCATTGTAAATAAAACGCGAGCGATGACGGGAAACATTGTGTATTGATGGGCGACTTTCCATATTTAAACTCTTACTCTTTCTGATGAATTGAATGTATTTAAGCAGAGCGTTTGTTATTTTTAAACGGATCTGTTTGTAATTTGAAATATTTCAAAGTGATGTGTAAAGCGATATATGAGTATATTTAAACGATGAAGCGGAAATGTACACAATTCAGCGTAAATTAAACAATGAAATGGCCCGAATGAGCAGCTGTGTGCCCATATTTAAAAGCCCCATTCTCGTGAGATGACTAGCCCTACCACTCCTTAAGTATGCGGGTAACATACCTTAATCACGAAATATTTCTAAAGAGAAACATTGTTTCTAAAGGAAACATTGTGTATGATCGATGACTTTCCATATTTAAACTCTTACTCTTTCTGATGAATGCATTTATTTAACAGAGGCAGGTGTTATTTTAAGCGGATACTTTGTAATTTGAAAATATTTCAAGCGATGTTTAAGCGATATATAGTATATTTAAACAATGAAAGTGAAATGTACACTGTAATTAGAGCGATAAATTAAACGATGAGAATGAGCCAGAATGGAATTTAACACCTTTACAATTCAAAAACAAACAAAATTTACATTGAGATATCACGGGGACATGTTTTTCAAAAAACAAAATTTAACCAGCTTGTGCATGACCCCTTTGTCATGGACATGACATTGCCCTCACTCCTTAAGTATCGGAGTAGCATACCTTAATCTACGAGGTAAGGGCGATGCATGCTGCGATGGCGAAGTAACTTCTCACCCCAAGTAATTGCTCGATAAACCCGCTGGCGTGAGGCGAGTGCGATCGGCGCTTCCTTGTTTTTGGCGTGGGGTTTCCAAGTGGAGTCGCGGCGGGTACTGCCGTCGTCCCGACTCGCCAAACTACATGCTCGACGTAATTGTCGAATAGATTACTCTTGTCGAGAAATATGTAAGTCGAGATTAGAATACCGATTAAATACCGAAGCGAGATAATGTCGGACATAATTAAGAAACTTACCATGTCCAATGCGTCCTTATCGTACCGGACGTGAAGAATAATGCACATATTCTTGTTTTATCATTGTCCGGGGCAACTGACGTGGAAGTGGCCATTTCATGATTATTGGGAGGATGACAATTTGAACTTAATGCGTGTTCGCCGCAGCATCCCGACCATAGCCGTAATTGTTTCGTAATAGTGCGTCGCTTTTGGCATAAGCAGTATGACGAGTCACGGTGATAGGCAGCAGCTTCTTGTAAAGATATGGCGCTTTGCTCGTGACTTTTGTATTATGCATCTGGCGTCCATCAGCGTCATCGATGACCGTCTCCTTTCCCTCGGCGTGTATAATTTGTCGCGTGTGGTCTTGGCGGTCGTCGTTCTTCCATGCAGACGGTCTTTGAGGATTAGCGATATCGAGATATAATAAGACCATATTGTAAATATTTAAATAGATATTATCAATTGTTACATGATATTATATATAATTAAGCGTTAAGTGAGACAAATTAAATGATAACACGAAAGGCGTTAAACACTATTAGAAAATCGTTAAACACTATAACAAAACCTTTAAACAATATCATAAAAACTTTTAAACTTACCGTCCATAGGCGGGTTGAGGAAGATCCTCGTCGACTAATGCTCGTGTTGTTAAACAGCGACAGCCATGACCCATTTCTTCTTCTTGAATAAAAAGCTTTTCGTAGAGTGCAGTCCCAGTTGTTGATTGGCCTTGATCGTCTCTCTCGTTGCTCGATCGGGGTGTCGGCATCATCTCTGCCCTTGATCGGGGACGATGGCGGCGACATCAACTGCGAACACGTCGCTTACATGGTTGTTCTTGTTGTGGGATTGTGTCATGCGCTCGATGCGAGACGGCCAGCGGCACGTCAACCATGAACGCATCACTCACATGGTTCTTGTTGTGGTGGGATTGTGTCTACCTTGGATGCTGATCTTGTCGGCACTGACCCGCGACCACGACAGCGAGTTGATGATCTTCTCAGCCGTGGCGCATGATAACATCATCATTGGGGAACCAGCTGAACTTGTTCTTGATCTTCGGGGATTGTGTCCGTCTTTGATCACTTGATCTCGGCGTAGGTTCCAGCGGTCGAGGATTTTATCAAGAAGAGAGTTAACGACCTTCTCGACGTGAGCCAGCACATCATCTCGATGTCCTCGCGTCGTGAGTCATGTCATCAGCGACGACGGACCTCGATGCTGGCGTCGGTAGCGTGATGGTGTTGCTATTGTTTCATCGTCGGTAGTGGAGTGGAGACGCGGTGATGTTCTCTCTTTTGCCAAGTCTCTTGAATGTGGCCGCCTTGGAATGACCTTCCGATGATGTCGTCGTCGTCGAAATTCCGGCCGCCTCGTTACGTCCGGGTGCTTGATTCTTTGGAGGGATGGCGCGGTCCGGTTTGTGAGCGATCCTTCGGGTGCCTCGACACGACGCGACAAAGCCGAAAGCTTCGATCGTCAATATACGGCGTGCACGCGTGAGGTGCGGTGACATCTTCGCCTAATATCATCCCGGTGGGTGCACGCCACGGTCGGGGGCTACGATCGGGGGCTGATCGTTGTCGTGGTAGGGGGTTGTTGCGATCTGAGGGAGTGGGGAGGGCTTCTCGGTGATCGAGAATCGTCTTGCTGGTGGTGGGTGTGGAAGTAGGGAGAGCAGGCGTCCAGTAGCGCGCTGATGAGGCTGCCTTCTCATCCAGCACTCGAGCGAGTGGTTTTCCGGAGCGATAGCATCCGTCCAGTCGGTTGGCCCCGACAAATATTTCTTCTTGACGTCGCGAGAACTCATTCGGGAAACTAACATATGTAAACCAAACAATTTTAGTGAAATCAGTTCATTTTAAAAATATAAAACTATATTTAAGCAGTGTTTATATATTTAAAGCGTTATAGAATATAATTAAGCAGGAGAACAAAAATATTTAAACCCGAGTATGAATAATAGTTAAGCGGTAAATACTAAAGTTAAGCGCTAAATAAAATGTTTAAACATTAAAGACTCATATTAAACATTGTCCATGATTTATTACCTCTTTTTCCATCGGCGATGACAAAATGTGGTTTCTACTGAAATCGCTTTCTTAGGTAAGTACTTTCGGCTGTAGCGCGACATCCTTGGGATCTTGCCAAAAGCGGACTTTCTTCCCGTTCACGGTCGATTCGTAAAACCCAGGAGCGTTAAAGCGCGGCCAAAGCGACCCTTAATGTACCACGTGTTGGTCTTCTTCCAGCGCGATCTATCTTGCGCTCGGCGGTGGTTGTGGAATATCCTCCGTAAGCCGCTTGTACGTCGCTGTCGCACGTGACGTGTCGCCCGTTTGGTAGATCGTCGACGTAATCAGCGATCCGATTCGGAGCAAAAGCGTGACCTATTTGGGAAGGGGCCGTACCCATGAAAGTCACGCGATCGGGGAGTTTGATGAAAATGCTCTTCTTCTCTCTCTGCCGAGCAAGTTGCGCGAGTGCTCTTGATGGAGTCTCTGTGTCTCGTGGGTTTTTGATGAATCTGCTCCTTCGAGCATGGCCGGGTTTTCTTCTTACGAAAGACCGGCTGCGTCGCCGTCCGGCAACTGAGACCAGAGCGAGGGCCCACGTCTTGAGGTGCAGAGCTTCGGCGAGGCTTTCCCGATCCAGAATTTATTGAGTGCGACCATCGTCGCTGCGAAAGAGAATCAGAAGGGCCCTACTGCTTGGTATATAGCTTCGACCCAGGTGAGCAGCGCAAGCGGTGTCAGTCGAGATAATCTCCCGATTAATCGGTCAGTGTTATTTTTCAATTCGATTAAAGTCTCCACTCCCAGGTGTCGAATAGCGTCGCCCGATTAACTAGGTTGATCTGCCGTAATCACCCGACTGCGACGATAACAACACGTTGACATGCGGTATTACAAAGTTTAAGCCTTGAAATTTAAGGTTTTAAGCGGTAACCTCTCAATTATTAAGCGAGATATCAAATGTTAAGCGAGAGACCCGACTTATTAAGCAGAGATGAGAATACTTAAGCGAGACAACAAAACTTAAAGCTGTAACATCTCAGTTTTCTTAAATGTCGACGCTCGTTTTGTAAGCTGCGACCATATCGAATGAAGCGGAAATGTACGTTATAAATATTACGCTGAAATCATAACAATCGAAAAACTTTTTCGATGAGTGTATCTGAGCGAAAATGCAGAAAACAAAACAAAAACCCTAGCCAGAAATCTCCGTGACTAACAAAAACCCAGGTAGAAATCATGCAGGACTTGATATCTTCGACAAAAAGCGAGGAACACAAAACAAAACGAAAAAAATCTTTCTTTATGTGAGCAGGTTAACATAAAAACCATACTCGATACCTTAGATTGCAAGACCCGATGAAATGCCAACTAGTTGCTTGGAGGGGACTTCTCCTTTGAGATCTGAGGTGGAAAGGAAAAAGGCTGCCAATCTGAGCCTTGGCGGTGGGAGACAACTTCGGAGACACCTTCGGAAATGGAAGAGCTAAAGGGCGAGTTGAGAAAAAGCAAATGCATGGCTCGATAGAATTAGTCTCTCGGGGTTACCCTACTGCAAAAACCAGCCTCTCGAAATCGCCCAGGGATGGGCTGCTGATCGCGACTCCCATGCTGAGGAGCATTTTTAAAGTCCGTAAAATTTGAAAGCTCACTCGGATTCATATCCGATTCTGGGGTTTTGGGGGTTTGAAAAAGCATGAGAGTTTAAAGGAGGGGTTTTTAGGGTTACTTAATATGAGGTTTTTAGCGATTTCTGAACTTAAAAGGGTTTTGGCGATTTCACTTTATTTTATTATGTTTTGGTCCAGGAATAAGGGTACATGGTCCCCTCAAAATTAAAAAGTTGAGGACTTATAGTTCCGCATCAAAATATGCTAGGCTTATATAAATATGTATATATATATATATATATATATATATAATTTCCAAGTTATGATAATAAAAAAGAAAGAATTTAAAATTAGAAACAAATTTAGTTTTAGAAAAAATTATCAAACATTAGTGATTTTGAGGAAATTTATCAAATTTAAAACTTCAAACTCCGAGAATTAAATATGAGTTCAAAACTGATTGTGCTTTGTCTGTGAATAACAAGTTGCAATCTTTGCAACTTGTAATTAACTGTGACTAAATCAGACAATTAAATGAAATTATATAACTTGGTCCCATAGGAATGCAACAATAAAATCAGATAGCTGTCTCATGATTAAAAAAACTATTTAAAAGAAAAAGTTAAGATATTCTTGACACATGTGATACATAATAAGCCAATAACTTAGAAAGCGATAGATCGTCTTTTTATTGATTGTTCGTTTTTGGAGATTTTGGTCTTTTCACGTGAGTGCGTTAGATGTTGCTACTCTCCATTCTCGTACTACAACATCTGGACCACTTGGATCCCCTCCTTAAATTCTACCTCAAGGATACTCTCGGACATAAACGCTAGAGCCATTTTTGGAACGTCAGTGAAAGCGCAACGATCAGTATTTTTAACTAAAAAATGTTCATAGTACTTACTATACTCAATAAGGCACTGCTAACATGCTTCAACTTGGATTACTATGAGACTCGGTGCCTTTTCGGCAGGGATCCCGATCGATCTTTGCTCGAGGAAGATCAGCGTTCTCTTAACTTCCCATAGACTCGAGATCCAGCGACTCTACGGGGAGAAATAGGCGCATATCACGAGCCAGGGAGTAATCGCTTCTGCTTTTTGTTCTTTGGGCGGCCTTTTGCTCGGGATGGTGGAGCTTAAATCGGCATTCCATTCGCTATTTTACCCTACATCTACTTTATTGTTGTTTTTACTACAGTTACATTTCTTATTGATTAAATCACAATGAGGATATAGAACTTTTTATTATGTGTTGTTTTACGGTTTGGTTTATCTTTACTTACATCTACTTTGTTCTCTATGTTTCTCTTTCTTTTTACTAATAAATTTGTGGTTTATCCACTTTATTCAAAAAAAAAAAAATAGCGTCGTTTTCATGAATCTGACTCGCTTATTAATCTAAGCCACAAAAATTGATGATGTGCTTGTCATGCAATAAAACCAGTATCAATCATACTTTGTTAAGACTGTTGATGGTGATGGTTGTTTGGACTTTGGAGTGCACAGAAAAAAATGATATGAAAGAAAATAGTGCAAAAATGTTTGACGGGTGGGCAACATTTTTTTTTTATAAAGATTAATTTACCTCCACATATTTTTAAAATTTGGGATGTGAATTATATTGGAGGACGAATTTTTTTAGAATATGATAAATACTTTGAGTATGGTTTGCACTCTTAAACTTAGACAACAGTGATTTTTTTACAAAATTATAGTTTACTTTTATTATTTTGTATATTCAAAGAACAAAATAAATAAATTTATAAAATATTTATTTTTCATTCAATTGTTTGAATGGTGGCATAGGATGGTTTTTATAGAAATGAAAAAAGTGGTAAATAAAAAAAACTCACCACTTCAATAATAAGTGTACGTTTAAGTCATCTCCAATCATACTTAAATTTATAAAAGTTGCTTAATTTTAAAGTGATAATGGTGGAGAACAACGTATTTAAATAGAGTAATAAAATTAAATTTAAAAATTAACAATGTGGGCAAATAATTAGGGACATGAAAAACTTATAAAAATATATATCTTTATAATGTGACGGAGGGAATACCAACATAGATTAAGAGGTTGGAATGTTACTATCAAGCTGGTGAAACCCGTTTTTGAACAAACCAGCCTGCAACAGTTTATTAAGGTGCTAAAAGTTAATATCAAATTAAACATGCCAGCTCAAGTGCCGTCCTGATGTAAATCATGCTAGCTAGCTAGAGAGGAATCACTGGAAGCTTTTATTATTATTATTATTATTATTATTATTATTATTATTATTATTATTTATAGTGAAAAGGGTGTGTTAAGGGGCGTTCATTTCACTGTAAGTGAGGAGAAGTCAAAAAATGAGAAAAGTACCACTTCTCTAAAGTGGAGGAAGTGATATCACTTTCAAGACTTCTGTGCTCATTTGTCAGGAAGTGATAATAGAACCGAAAGATTTAGCAGTTAGATGAAGTTCTATGAGTTCAAAAAAGGCTTTAGAAATGAAAAGAAATTAGTTTTTATAGATTGATTCAACTTTCACGATTATATATAATGAAGTGAGACATTCGAATAATCATTCTGATCGAAAATGAGGGTAAGATCGCTACTTTTTAAACACTGTATGAATGAGCAGCAGGAAATGGGAAAATCGGGATCAGTTTCTCTTCACTCACACTTTTCTGGAATGAACGTCCCCTGAAGCTAGGGTGTATTGCTGTCATGCATGCATGTTTGAGCACTCAAACTTGTTTCACTTTCTCCTACTGATAATTAATATCCATCCCATGCAGGAACTCACATGGTTTCATGCAGAAACAACAACAGAATCAATTCTGTATTGCAATTATTAAAACTAGCTAAACCATCTAGACAAAGTTACATACGTGTTTCACTTTCCACCATATATATATATATATATATAACTCAGATCATATCATCTTATATATCCACAAACAACTTATTCAATGAAGATATATATATATATTATTATCTTCTTTCACAACAGACTGGTCCACATGCATTATTACGCAGTTGCACGTACCAACTTCTTCAGACAAACTTATGACACATGCCTTAATGACATTAACAAAAGTGAAAGATTTTGTTTGCATTTTTGTCAAATGGGTATGATTTGTTTTGTTTTTTTTCTTTTTTTTAATATATACAGTACTCCCTCCTTTCAATTATAAGCGTTCATTTTTAGAAATTTTAGTATCTCAAATTATCTAGATGTATAACAAATTTAATTTTATTAATATATTTAAATATATTATTTTTCATTACTATTACTTTAAATGCATAATTTTAATTAATAATATATATAATAAAAAAAACAAGCTAAATGTTTATAAAATGTTTAATTACTTTTTTTTTTATTTTTTTTATAAAACGAGATTAAGGTGGATACTTGGAAAGAATATTATTTAATATTATTGTTTTGACTAAAGCTTTCTTTAATGCTATTTTTCACATAATTTGCTAGATGTCAATTTAATTATTGAGAGAGAGTATTTTAGGTCTAATGGAAGTTTGATAAAGCATAATGTGCATTTTTGTAATGATTTCCTAATTCATATTATTTAATTGATAAAATTAAAAAGTAAAATTTATAGATCAATAATATTAAATTAAAAATTTTAAAAATAATACTATAAAAAATATTTTTTATTCAAAAGCTGTTTACAAACTCTATCATATTTTTATAAAAAAATTATAAAAAAATATTTAATCCAATAGTACATTTGTCTTTCTCCTCAAGTAAAATGTGAGTTTGACTCATCCATCTTGCAAAACATGTGTGCCCGTGGTAGTTGAATATTCTTTTTGTCGGTAGAGCCATTGTTCTCTGGAAAAAATTCTCTCTAGGCGCACATGTGTGGTAGTGGTTTATTCACTTTGTTAAAAAAATAATAATTATAATAAATTCAAAAAATCATAATATGTTTAATTAATAGAATTGGAACTTAAGAACCAATGGTGAGTTGGTGGGGAAAAATTATAAAGTTAAAAAATAATTTTTACATTCATACAACATCATTAAAAAAATAAGTGAGAAGGACGGCAATAATTGATCGGATCACACATCCGGAGGAAGGTAATTGCTTGATGCTGCCGGGCGGGAACCGCAGTAAAATCTACCCACACATCTGATGATTCAAATTCAATCTTGACCGTTGATTTTGTCAGTAGTGTACTCTGTGTAAGTTTACTCAGTGAACTCTATTTAAGCAGCGAACCTGAAGATGCTGGAATCACAGCTTCTTCTCTTGAATATCTCTACTAGTGTTGTTCATTGTCAAAGGTTTGATTTCTCTGCCTCTTTTGTATGAATTCTCATTCACAATTGCTATTCAATTTTGTAGCCATTTTTTTTTTTTTTCAATTCAATGTTTTTTTTATGGTTTAAATTTCATCTATTCTGTAAAATCTGGGCACATTTTTTGTGGGAAGAAAATCTTGGAATGTGGTGAGAAGAAAGATGATACCTTTGGTTCAGATTGTTGATGGGAGTTTATTTGAGGAACTTTGGTCTTGTGATGGAATTTGTCATTTTTTTTTAATGGATAAATCAATTTAGATTAAGATAAAATGCAGTCCACATATGGAATACAAACACACCCAGAAACAAAGAAACATCAAAGAAACAAACTCAAACAAGACAAACACATACAACATGAGAAGGTACCTTGAGGTCCCCAGTGTTACATGATGCATAAAAACTGCATTTTTGCTGATGGAACTAGTAATTATACTGACAAAGAACTTCAATATCAGTCAGATTAATGAGTTTTACAAATAAATTATTGAATGTAGTTACTGTGTTTAATGGAAGGTTTCTCTATTTGTGTAAACTTCTTCAGGGAACCTTGATGTTACCTACAACTTCAGCAGCCAAACCTTATGGTATGACTGGAAATTCCCCATTCTAACAAGTTTCAAGAAAAGGAGAACTTGAGGCCTGCATTTGTGTGGTTGGCCTTGTTTGTACTCCTCATCAGTAGCAGTTGGGCAGTCTACCATTTTCAGTTTCAGAGTCTCCCAACACCTATTGATGCTGAACAAGCAGGTGAACAAGGTTTCTCAGAAGCCTCAGCACTGGAGCATGTCAAGTTCTTGACAAGTTTGGGACCTCATTCTGTTGGTTCAGATGCTCTGGATGTTGGAGTACAGGTTTGGGTTGCTAATTATTGTTTTAGTATTCCATTCTCTAACTGTTGGTAATAAATTAAACATTCTTCCACATTAGTATGTTTTGGCAGAAGCAAATAAGATACAGCAAACTGTTAATGGGAAGGTCAATGTCCAAGTGGATTACTTCGAGCGGATAATGGCGCAAATCGCCTCTCTGGAGGATTATTTAATGGAAAAACACTTGTGTATTCGGATTTGAAGCATGTGTTATTGAGGCTCTCTCCCAAAGATCTAACTGGAGCAGAAAATGATGCAATTCTGGTTTCTGCTCACATTGACACGGTTTTTAGTGCGTATGTTTCTTTCTTCTCTCTTTTGTGCCAATACTAACATTCAGAATGCTATCTTCAGTTCCCTTTTACTTGCTTTCATCTTAGTTATGAATGGACTTCATGACATAATAAGTTTCATTTCACATTTACTGGTTTTCTCATAGTAATTTTTCAGAGTGTATATATCCATTTTGTTTAATTTTAATTTTCTCCACTTAATGCATATGACATTTATTTAAACTGCGAAACTGTGTGAACACATTTATAAGACCATATTATCCTAACCTGCATGTGTCTATAACATAACAGTAAAAGAAAGGATTGTAAGGATCTGACTGAATGTGGTAATTATCATTTTAACACAATCTATAAGTGTTTTGCTTGCTACTGTCTGATCTTTGCCTTTTCTGTCATGTAAAGAAAATTTTCCTAACAAGTTAAAATTTAGTCATTTTACCATGGCATTGGGAGGTGAAGCAATCATGTTATTATGGTTATTCTTTTGTTCATAATACTGTTGGTTGTTCATAAAAAGTAGAAAAATGATTTTTCAGGAAGGTGCTGGTGATGACGCTTCATCTGTGGCTGTGATGTTTTGGAGCTTGCTCGAGGGACTATCTCAGAGCGCTCATGATTTTAAACATCCTGTTTATCTTCTAATACCGGAGAGGGGAGGGGCCTTACTGGTGCTCACAGCTTTTATAACACAGGTTGTATAATCACTGCACGCTAATTCTCATATGGATTGATCAATATACTGGTTAAGCATCCTAAAACACACCAAAAAGGGTGGGGTTTTCATACTAGTTAGGCTAAAACTGCTAGGATTAGCTTGTGCTGAAATGCAGCTTGAATTCAGTCATCAATGTTTTGCTGTTAAAACCTGGGATTATCTTCATAATAATTGCAGGTAAAACAGTGTTCCTTGTTTCATACCTGATGCACATTAGATCCTTCATAACTACTTCTTGAGTTATGTGTGGAGGAGTTCTTTAATCTTATTAGTTGAAGCCATTTCCTGTTATAAATCCAACTCCAGTATTCTTGATGCATACATTTGGTACCATATTGTCGTCTATAGGGTCGCTGAGTTCTTTTGAAAAATAAGCAATTTATCTGTGGGGCAGAGATAGCCTCTTTTCCCATTCATGCGGCATCCTTGTGCGTACTACAATTCGACCTCGATTGACTTACGGAAGCAATGAGGGATTGGCGGTGACAAATCAAGCATATTTCAGAATCATCACATATTGTTTTACTTTATGTATATACATATGTATATATATATGTATGTATGTATGTATGTACAGCGCACAATCTTATCAGCTGTATTTAACAGAGGCGGTCCTGAATCGTCATTCCCTCTTGAAAGATTTTGCAGCGGCAAAATACCCATCAGGTCGAGATCATTACATGCAGGTTTGTGTCCCGATCTTACAAAATGATGTAAAATCTGTTGTACTGTGTAACTGCATTTGGTGCAGATATGTGCTTGCCCGTCAGTTATTTAGAATGTTGTTCTTTTGCAACGTACGTAACTGA